>NW_026067941.1:6457248-6544748 GCF_014885135.2 Alexandromys fortis | reverse complement strand
TTATCTTTCTGATTAATTTTAACTTGAAGTCTGTTTTGTTGACTATTAGAATATCTTTCGACATGTGTTTATTTCCTGGTCACATTTGCTTGGAATACTTTCTTCCACCTGTTCACTTTAAGGTTGTGGCTGTCATTGAAGCTAAGATGATGAGTTTCTTATGGATAACAGGAAAATTGTTTTATTTTACTTTTGTTTTTCCAGACAGGGTTTCTCTATGTATCTGCCCTGGAACTTGCATTGTAGACCAGGTTAGCCTCAAACTCACAGAGATCTGCCTGCTTCTGCCTCCCAAATGCTGGAATCAAAGGTATGTACCACCACTGTCCAGCTGAAGATGGACTTCTTAATCCATTCAACTATTTTGTGCCTTTTGATTGTTGAGGGCATTAATATTTAAAGATGATTTAAAAAAGCATGTGTTGATTGCTGTCTTTTATATTTTTTTCCGTTTGTGTTCTTTTTATAGTCTTTTGATTACGCCTATTCCTCTTTACAGTCTGAAGTATTGTATAGGGTGGGTTAGGTAGACATAATTCTTTGAACTTTTTTGTTTCATGAAAGTTTTTCTTTAAAACTTAGTATAGATGGTTTTGATAGGTATAGTAATCTAGGTTGGCATGCATGGTCTTTTAGAAATTAAAGTACATAACCCTAGGCTCTTCTGGCCCTTAAATTTTCCACTGAGAGATCAGCTACTATTCTTATGGGTTTTCCTTTATATGTAACTTGTGATTTTTCTCTTGTAGTTTTCAAACCCCTCTCATTGTTCTGTATATCTAATGTTTTGATCATAACATACCATGGGGAGTTTTTCTGGTCCTGTGTGGTGTTCAGTGTGTTTTTTTTAATAATTATTTATTTATTAATTATGTATACAATATTCTGTCTGTGTTTATGCCTGCAGGCCAGAAGACCCCATTACAGATAGTTGTGAGCCACCATGTGGTTGCTGGGAATTGAACTCAGGACCTTTGAAAGAGCAGGCAATGCTCTTAACCGCTGAGCCATCTCTCCAGCCTTCAGTGTGTTTTTGTATCTGTTATACTTATGCCATTTCTTGATTTGGAGGAAATTCTTCTATCATCTTGTTGACGACCCAGTTTATGCCATTGATCTTCATCTGTGTCTATAAATCAAAGATTTGTTTTTCTTAAAATGGCTTCCCATAATTCCTGCATGTTTCTCTCATGTATTTTAAACATTTCTTCCCATATTCTTTGCTTTTGTAGTGCAGTTCCTCCAATTTATTTCCACATCCCGATATTCTATCTTCTACTTGATCCATTGTGTGTAAAATTTTCCTTAAGTTTTGTAGTTTGTTTCCTGAGTTTTTCAGTTCTATCTTCATTCCAGCTTGATTTTTCAACAGTTCTCTTTGCTGAATTTAGTTTTCAAATCTTGAATTACAATTTTCTTTTCATTTTGTCATGTGTTTTTCTTGAGCATTACTCAGACATTTATTGCTGAGTTTATCGATTCTTTAAATTCGCTGTTACTGGTTCTTCTTTAAACTATTCAAGTTTTTGATAAAGTTGACAATTGTTCTTTTTAAAATTTGGCATCCTGGGATTCATCTAGGTAATTCTCATTGGAGAGTTTAGATTTGGGGAATACCGTCTTGGCCATTCATATTGTTTGTGCTTTGGGGATGTGACTTGGGCATGTGGTCTTCCTCCCTTGGTTGTATATTTGATATGTGATTCTGGCCTGGCTCAGGCTGGGCTAATTCAGGACCTGTGTGACCAGAGTTAGGCTTGGGAATGTGGGCAGGCTTGGTTCTGAGCAGACTCACTAGGGAAGTTGGTGTAGAAGCTGTGTACTCACAGGTAGGCCTGAGCATGTAGGGGATGGTAAGGGCTAGCTTGGAGGACTCCCCTAGAGTTAGGCCTAGGTGTGTGTGGATGGTACAGGAATGTGGTGGGAGGCACTCCAGGATTAGCTGGTGGGCAAGTTCGATTATGTGTGTGGGTATGCCCGTGGAGGTCAGAAGAGAGCATTGGATCCCTTGGAGTTGCAGTTACAGGTGGATATAAGCCAGTCGACATGGGTGCTAAAAACTGGACTATGGTACTCTTGAAAGAACAGCAAGCACACCAAATTCCTAAGTTTAATGGGTGCTTACAGAGAAAAGGTTTATTTAGCTCAGCTTTGGAAGCTGAAAGTTCAAGATCAAGAGTTTCCATTAGTTCAGGCTCCAGTGAAAGCTTCATGGTCAGCATGAGAGTGAGGAGCTTACATTAATTACCCAATGGAAGTGCAGGAAATCCGAGAAGCTGGGGTCCCACAGTCTATTCTGAGGTCACATCTCCAACTGACCTCAGGATCTTCCACTAGAACCCACTGCCCAGCTTCACTTTCCCAAGGTCCAAGCTCCCACTGAATAAGCTCTTGGGAGAGAAAATGAAATGATGGCAGCCCGATTTCCATTTTGTTGTAGCAAATACACTGGACAAGAAAGGTTCTGGTAGTGTGTTAAAGTCAACTTGTTACATTTTTTGGGAAATTCTATAGCTATTTAATACATTGTCATTCAAAGTTAGCCATGGGTAGGTAGTATTTACACCACCAGTGATTTGGGGTTCATGAGAAACTGCTGTTAAATATTTGGCAGTACACCACTCTAAGGTTCCTATTTCAGGAAATTTACATTGGAATTGGGTAATTTATAAATATCCAAGTAATGAAGATAATTTCAAACTGATGAGTGCTTTGGAAACAATATGAGCAAAGGGATGGCAAGTGCCATTGAAATTGAGATCTAAAGTATAAGCTGGCATCTGTGAAGAGTAGGACAATTGTGTGTCCATTGTTCATTCCCATCTGTGCGTCTCTGCTGGGACTGCGTCTTCAATAGCTCCTGATAGACTCGGGCTTTGTTAAGTTCAGACATAAATAAATCTCAAAGTATAAAATATCTAACTTCTATTTTAACTTGTTTGAACACATATTCATGTGTATGCACATGTGTAAGCAGATGCTCATGCATGTGGTGAATGTGTCAAGTGCCTTTATCACTCACTATTCTCTGAATCAGGGGTCTCTTGTTGAATCCGCCAGTGGGCTGGCTTGCTGGGCATTAACACAGGTACTGGGGATCTGAATTGCTTTAACCCAAGCCACTTCCCCAACCCCTGGCTATTGTTTTAAAGCCAGCTGACTGATCTTATTCTGAATGGTTGCTCATCATGTCTCCTGAGTTTTCAGGTTTGTAATCGCATCCTTTCTGTACTGCTACATTCCATCCATGCAGAATGCTTTTGATCAGACTGTAAACTAAGTCCTCTGGACTCTCCAGTAAACTAAGAGGAGTTTCTTCACTCCACTCTCCTTTCCTGAGTCCTGCAGTAACCCCTACTGCATCCCTGCTCAGAGATCTAAATTCAAAATTACTTGAGCTCCCAGCCATATTAAGGAGTTTGCTCCCTTCTGGTAGCTTCTATCATCTTATTTTCTTGTTTTTTTCCTCCTAAGTTTCTGGTGGATTCATCTCAGTTGCTTTAATGCTTTAAGGTTTATTTTTATTCTTCTTCTTTATTTGTTGGAAATTTCTTACTGCTTAGTATTATACACTGATCTTTCCTCATTGTACTGTGCTTACACACCATCATTTTAGGGTTTAAATTACTATATGCCCATCGGCTCCAGCTTTAAATTTGTGTGTGCACATGAACATGGATATGCCATGATGTACAAGAATGTCAGTCTTCCCAACATGTGGATCCATCATAGGTATTGAATTTAGGTTTGGCGGTATCAGACTTTGCTACTTGTCCCACCCTCCCATCCAGCCCCTTTGAGACAGGCAGGATCTCAAGTAGTCCAGATAGGCCTCAAATGCTCTATTGTAGCAGAGGATGACCTTGAAATCCCAACCCTCCTGCTTCTAATCCCAAGTGCTGGGATCACAGCTCTGCTGCCATGCTCAAATTCATGACTCCTAATTTTGCATCTCTGCATCGGGCCTTGATTCTGAGCTCCAGATTCTTCTAATTACGTCCTCAGCATTTCCATTTGACTGTCTCAAAAGAATCCTAATTCCTGCATTTCTGATTAAACTCCAGACATTTTTCCCCCACAGATTCCTTCCCTACAGTTTCTATCAGCTGCATCACTATTCAACTGGAGTAAACAAGATACCTTGGGCTGAGTGGGAATAAACAGACATTATTTAGTTCTAGTCAGAGCCCTCCCTCTTCCTGGCTTGTAGGTGTCTCCCATCACGGAATGTTTGGTATCTCCTCTTTCTAGAAGGGCATTGATCTTGTCATAGTAGAACTCCATTTTATCATTGTAATAGAAACAAAGATTTAGTTTTTTTTTTTATTTTAAGTTTTTTGTGTGCACATATATCTGCAGGGGGGTATGTACACATGGATGCATGTTGTATCTCTCTGGAGCCGGAGCCATGGGCAGCTCTGAACTGCCTGACATGGGTGCTTAGAATGGAACTCAGGTTCTCGGCTATGGGCCCCCCCCCCCGCCCCGCCCCTCTGCCCCAGACAGGGTTTCTCTGTGTAACGGCACTGGCTCTACTGGAACTTTGTAGACCAGCCTTGAACTCACGTTATTGCCCGGCTGGTGGTCATGCTATTAACCACTGAACCATCTCTCCAGCCCCTACAATACAGGTAGTTTTACAGTTTGCCTTTTGATTTTACTATCAAAACATTTTGGCCTATAAGCATAAATGTTTATATAGTTAATGAACCAATTATTTTAACCTATAGTTAAATGGTGTTTTTGTCATGCTTGAGTATCATACATTCATCTGCCCCCCCCCCTTTTTTTTAAAGACATGGTCTCTCTTATGTAGTCCTGGCTATCCTGTAACTCTATGTAGACCAGACTAACCTCATAGAGAGCCCCATATCTGCCTCCCAAGTGCTGGGTTTAAAGGCACGCACAATGCCTGGTTACACTCATCTACTTCTTAAGCTTTGATTTCTACTTTATTCTTAAGACCTGAGGTAAGAATCTAGCTTTCAAAAGCCACAAAACGATCTGGGATGTAGCTCAACAGCAGAGAACCTCCCTAGCATATATAAAATAGACTAATGGCCATTAACCATCAGCCTCCTCTCAGCTGATTTACTAGGTCCCTACTATAGCACTCACTATATTTGTGATTCTCCACTTTATTGCTCTACTCCATAACCTAATGTTTCATACCTGAAGCTAATAACTTCCCTTGGGCTCACTGACAATTCTCAGGTTTCCTGATTTTTTTCCTACATATTCTTTCAAGTTCATTTTAAAAAGCATTTTCTTTTCTAATTTGATTGAAGTTCCTACTGGGAATTTTTATTTCCATTAGAATTACAAATTATCTTGGTGAAAATTATGTAAGACTTTAAAGAACTAAAACTCATTCATGTGCTGTTCATTTAATTAATGTCTGAGCATACATTTTTCTATTTTTTCATGCCTGTTTAATTTTGAGCACAGGATTTATGTAGTCCATGCTCTCCTCAGAGTTGTAAGCCATCGCCCAAAAGATGGATGGCCCCAGTGCTAAGATTACAAGCGCATACTACCATGAACTGTTTAGCCAGTGCTTGGTGCATAGTGGGCTGCAGTCCGCTGAGCTATACCCCCAGCCCCTTCATGTTCTGTTTATTTCAGAACTCTTGTTGGTTTTCCAGAGCACCACAGTTTAGTGTCTACCAGTCACATCAGGCCTCTCAGAACTTCTCTAACTCTAGCTCCAAGGGATCTGATTACCCCCTCTGGCCTTAATGGGCATCTTCACTCTTATATGCACACACATAAATGAAAGATAAAAAAATCTTAAAATAAGGAAGGACTACATTAAATAAAGTCTCCAGTCGTGTGAATTATTTCTCCTCTGTTTGAGTTCTTTCATCTTGTATATTAACTTATGACTTGTCTTGATAGACTGACCTTTGTCACATAACGCTCCTTGCCTTTAATCTAGGTTCCTCTTTAGTATTTCTCCTCCCCGATGAGGCTTGAACCCTGGTCCATGTTCATACTAGGTAAACACTGTTCCAACGAGCTACGTCCCCAACCCTGCTTTTTAGTTTTTAGGGTTAAACCAAGAGCCTCTCACAGGCTAGGTAAGCTATACCCCTGTGTTTGTAACTATCTTTTACAAGTAGAGACTACGTTCCTTTTTAGCTTAGTCAATCTGGGTGAACTCTGGAACTATGCATTTTAACTATTTTTTTTAATGATGCTGACTGTATTCAGGGCTCATACATGTTAAGCATGGGCTCTAACACTGAGCTACATTCTTAGGTCTCCAGATGACTTCTATAATCTGATAATTCCATAGACTTCTTGCTCACAAGTAACAGAAAATTACTTAGGCTAGCTTAGGTTGTATAAGAGTGTACAGTCACAGCTATAGACTGGATTGCCACAAAGAGGAGCCCTGTATTTCTCTAGGGAAGCAAAAAGACAGTTGCTCTCTGATAGAATAGTGATGGGATTTAAACTCAACCCTTCAGGGCCTTATCCAACTCAGTACTTTGAAATAGGCGCAAATAAATATATTTAGGGATAATTTAGAACCCATTCTGGTGCTGATGAGAATTTCGAGGTGCATTAATCAAAGTGGTAGATTCTAGACATTCTATTGTGTGACCTCGTCATGCATTGTACAGGCTACCTAGTCTCCTCTGGTTTGTTTCCCCAGCCTCCTGCTTCAGAAAAATTTACTTTGTTGATGAAAATCAACGAGCTGAGAACTAGGTAAATCGTGCCTATAATTCTAGCATTCAGAGGCAGAGAACTGAGTTCAAGGCCAGCCCGTGGTACATGAGACTCTGCTACTCCCAAGCCCTACAGTGCACACCCCCCCAATCCAGGATCTTCCCAGACCAGAACATTATCATTTGCTAGGTCAACTCCAAGTAATTAGAGATGTTAATATGTTGGGTTCTGCTTACATATGTGAGTTATTTGCCAGTCTGAAAAGCAGTAGACTTTATATACTGGAGTTGGGTTTCTGAGTTTGGTATCTTAAAAGAACATACATGGTGGTATTATCACTAATTTCCAGATCTTTCTAAATTGTACACAGTCTGGTTCTAACAGGCCTTCTTGTTCCTTTTCACTGTATAGGCAACTCTCCTATATAAACAGGTGCATGAAGTCATTATTAAACAGTAGCAAAGTGAAAAGATCCACCCAAAAGATGTATTTGATATTTGGGAGGCAGAGGCAACAGATCTGTTTGAGGCCAGCATGATCTACAGTGAGTTCCAAGAGTCAGGGCTACACAGAGAAATCCTGTCTTGAGCAACAAAAGCAAGTTCTGACCATCACACAAAACACCGCGAATAGAGACAAGATGAATTAGCAATGTTTTCAGACTCTGGAGCTTATCTCTCTGCTGAAAAAATGTCCTGGCACAAGTGAAGGAGGGAGGGGACACTGGTGAAAGTGAATCACAAAGTGAGGAGGTTAGGAGTTAAGAGCAGCTGGAGAACAGGCAGGTGCAGAGAGATGGAAGCTATCATCCAGTGTGCATTAATGCCAGGCACTCACGATACCAACTTGGTCTAATCAAACCAATGTTTCAAAAGCACTATGTACAGAACTGGCTACAGACCACTTATATATGTATTGGGCAAATCCTGTGCTATAAAATAAGTGAAGTCTTTCTGTTTTACCTACAGGTCCTAATGAGCGCCTCATTCCTGGGAGCCCTATGTCTTTTCTCATCTGTCTGTGTTGTATGTGCCATTTCTGCATTTACTCTACCCATTGAGACCAAAGGACGTGCTTTGCAGGTAAGGGACTCAGGAAGCTCTTGGTTTTTAGGTGATGATTGTAAGAAAACCCATTTTTAATGATGTGTATGCATATGTATCTGTGTGGGTATGTGAATGAGTACAGATCCCCCCGGAGTTTGGGAGATGTCCAATGTGGGGTGCTGACTGAGAACTGAACTCAGAACAATAACTTATCTGCTGAGACACCTCTTAGCTCCTTGGCCACCACTTTTTGACCCAAGAGAAGTTTGAGATATGGGTAGCCTTTACTTAAGCAGGCAAAGAAACCTCATTAGAGCGTCCTGATTGAAATTCTGAGCAGCAATAAAGTTGAAGTTAACAAATAATTCATTTTATATATTTTCACGTAAAAGCTACTGTTGAACAAACCATGGGGCCGAGTTGAAACAGTGCTACGGAGCCTTTAGGATCACATGGGTGGGATACAACAGGCTACTTTTCTTTCCCCAATACCCAGAGTGGTAAAAGCTTTAGTGTATCTTCCCTGGGACAGCTGTGTAGGTTGCAGCTTTGGGAGGCCTTACTTCAGGCATCATGAGCTAGTGTTTCCCCATCTAGAAACAGGCTGGAATATGAGCTTTGGACACCTACTGTCTGTGATTTCCATCTGCCCACAAGTAAACTGACCTCTAGTTCCACTGCATCTGGAATAGCTTGAGCTGCATTAAAGCCCATCTACCTAAAAAGGTGCCTGCCTGTGTAAACTCCTTACAGATGACCATGACACTGACTAGGGAAGGGACCATTCATATGGCCTGATGGCCCCTAATGGCTCCACCACCTCAAAGCAATGAGTTCCGCTGCAAGGACTGGCTTTTTTCCCTTTCTCATCTTTCATGATTGGTCTACTTAACTTTAGAGATAATGAAGGCAGGCAGTATTTTGGTCCCTTATTTCTCTGGAGGCTGTGGATGAAGGCAGGACACAGGCTCCTTAACATACCTCTGTGCACAAGTCCCGGGGAAGCTGGACTTTCAGTATGGAGCACAGATGCCAGTCTAGATCTGACTATCTAAAGGAGTCGGGTACATGACAGGAGGGTCTGGGGAACTTTTCTACCTTACAGCAAAAGCTAAGAGATAATCTGTAGTTGCCCTATTACCGAATGCTTAGGACTCACATGTTTCCTTTCAGCACTACAAAGGGTCACCACACCCTTTATACAAAGACTAACTAGGGCACAAGTTGGGCAGATTTTTATGCCAATGTAAAAAAAATAAAACACCAAGTCTTAAGCTAATCTTCCATTCCCTTCCAAATTTTCCATTTCTTACATTTGTTGGGACCTTCCTGTCCCAGCCTTCCAAATGCTACGGTTATTAGGTATGAGCTCCACAATTTTAAAAGTATTTGTACAAATAAGAATGAAGAAACCTAACAGATCTTTTAATGTGCCCTATGGATTTCTAACTCCTATCTACCTACAAAGCCTGTCCTTTTCCTGTTGCTGAGGCGTGACCAAAGAACTCAGCATTGGGCATTTGTTGAAATAGGAGCGGAGGCGGGGCTGCGTCCCCAACACCCCGGCCGCTTGGCTAGCTCATGCCCGAAATAACAACACACAAACTGTATTCATTTAAAGAACTGCTTGGCCCATGAACTCTAGCCCTTACAGGCTAATTCTCGCACCTGGACTAGCCCATTTCTAATGATGTGTGTAAGCACCCCAAGGTGCGCTTACCGGGAAGATTCTAGCCTTCGTCCATGATGGGAGAGTGTAGCATGGCAAGCATGGCGTCTCTGCTCCAGAGCAGAGCTGTCGAGTCTCTCCGGGAGCAGAGCCTGACCTCACTTCCTCTTCCGCCCAGAATTCTATTCTGTTTACTCCTCCCATCTATGTTCTAAGCTGAGGGCCAGCCAAGCAGTTTCTTTTATTGCTCAGCCAATGAAATCAACAGATTGATATATGACACTCCCACATCAGGCATTGTAGAATACTAATATGTCGCTGCGATACATGCATATGAACATGCCCTGGCCATCGAGTGGTGGCATACCTTCAAGATAATCAAACACACACACTTCACTGCTGTGATCATATGCACATCTTTTCAAAAACAAGACAACAGTGTAGCAGCCATATGATAAACCAACTTGCTTACTAGCTTAAAGGTAGTGTTGAGTCAATAAACTTAAAAAAATATACAATCATTAAAGAATGTTTGTAGCATCAGACATGGTGGCTCATGCCTTCAATCCTAGCACTCAAGAAGCAGAGGCAGGTGACATGAGTTCAAGTACATAAAAACAATGTATTTCTAGTGTGAATTTCTTTAGACCATGCCTGTGTTGCACCAACTTTAAATTTTAAAGCTAGCAATTGTCATTTCATAAATAAGGGTAACCGATAGATCTTAATTCCTTGTAAATTGTATTAAGAACAAAGACTTACCAACTAATTTCTTTTCTTTTTTTCTCCCATAGCAAATTAAATAAGGACCTGCAATACTATGGTCATCAGACGAAAAATGAATATTTGATCTTCACTGTTATTGAATATTTTAAATGGTTTTATTTTTGCATATGATAATTAAGAAAACAAGTGTATTTTAAGACAACTAAGGCACACACAAAAATGCAGCAGGGAATCTATTTCTTAGGAAACAATATATGCAAATTCTTATAGCTTATATTTTGCCACAGTTCAGCTATAAGGCAAATGAAGTCAGCCTGGGTGCCTAAAACCAAATAAAAAACTCAATAACAAAACCTCCCTCCAAACCACTTATTCCCTCACCCCAAACAAACAAATAAACCCCGAGATTGAATGGGAATAGGAGAAGGTGGTGGGTGAAGAATATACCCTTTTCTTACTTAGCATCAAGAACTGCTAACCTTAAGACAAAACACTTGGTATTGCTCCATGTGGTCTGTGGCTGAAGGGCGGAGATTCTGTAGTTAAGGCAA
Source organism: Alexandromys fortis (assembly GCF_014885135.2). Taxonomy (NCBI): domain Eukaryota; kingdom Metazoa; phylum Chordata; class Mammalia; order Rodentia; family Cricetidae; genus Alexandromys; species Alexandromys fortis. The sequence continues at coordinate 6,534,078 of NW_026067941.1, read as the reverse complement.
GAAACAAGGCTGGTATCACTGATTTTAAATTATGGCCTTGGTAGCTTAAAAAAGAACTACTACTTTACTCTATATGTAACTACCAATAAGCTGGGAATAAAGTTAATTTTCCCATACACACTGTCCTTTTTTAATCTTAGGAGGGAATCATTGATTCTCTTGATGATTTCCTATAACATGTAACTACTTACTGTTTGTGAGCGTTCTACTGGAAAAGACGTGCTTTGGAAAGAAAACATACAAAGATCTTTTACTGCTGTTCAGTCTTATATGGAGGTCCACCAGAGTTTCAGACTACCAGGGGGCTCAGGAGTCCCCTGCTATTAGCAGTGGAAAAAGACTGCAGCTACAGCCACAAGGAAATGCTGTATTAGCACACTGCATACATGAGGCATAACCTCTGCTTAGGAAGCAAACAACCCCTATTTAAACCAGTCTACGGATGGCTTAAAATCAGCCAGTGTTTTATGAACTTAGAGGATTGGTTCCAAGACTCCTGGTGGAGACCAAATAGCCCATCTTACATAGGATGGTACAGTATGCGTACATTCCTCCCTTATATTTCTGTCATCTCCAAACTGCATCAATTACAGCAATGAAATGTATGAAATAATGACAGAGTTGTCTGTGTATATTTAGGATGAACACTTTATTTTGGTTTCTTGAGACATGGTTTCTCTGTGTAGCCTTGGCTGTCCTATAACTTGCTCTGCAGAATACGCTGGCCTTGAACTCACAGAGATCCATCTGCTCCTGTCTCCTGAGTGCTGGGATTAAAGGGCACCAACACTTCGCAGCAAACACATCCCCTGCACTAAATAGTGATCTAACTGGTTGTGGATAAGCTACACACATCTTTAATTCCAGCACTTGGCAGGCAGAGGCAGGCAGATCTCTCTGTTCAAGGTCAGCCTAATCTAGAGTCCCAGGACAGCCAAGGGCTACAAGCTGTGTAGAAAGACTCCATCTCAAAAAGCAAACCAACACAAACCAAAAACCACATGCATTTGAAAGACCAACTGTATTACAGGCTTTTCAAGTTATACACATAAGCTTTCTTATAAGCATACAACATTTCTAACTTCAAGCTATACGAAAGCTCATGTGATTAATCTGGCTAACAGGCAGACAATCACCTTAAAGCCTAGTTATTATTTCAGGACAAATATATTTGATGGAAAACTATGTTGGCTACACTTGCAGGGGCAAGACAAGCAAGCTACTATAAGTCATAACTGAAAATCCCAAAGCTGAAGTTTGAAGACACTCATTTTTCAAAGGCTAGCAATAGTAAAATCCAACCAAGGACAAAGCACGCTCTTAGGATTTCAGAATTCTCAGTGTGAAATACTCAGGCTAAAGGAACTTCACAGAGCTGCCCAGCACTGTCTAGCACACAGGCTTTGCTCAACAACAAATCAAGCCTATAGCAAGCTATTAGCATAATTTTAACAGAGTCCTTGATAACTAGCTTGATAACGCACCTTTCTACAACACAAACTGTGGACAAAATTGTTTAGGGCACTTACCTTATTAGTCATTAGTACAAACAAATTCCAAGTCATTTTCTTTTAAGAACTTATTGGGCTTGTTTCAAAGATCCCTAAAGACTGAGTCATTATTGGTTGATGTACTAAAGAATAATAAAAAGTGTAGTAGAAATAGTATGTCAGAATCTAATAGTTTTGCATATAGAATTTGATCTAAAATTCTTTAGAGTATTATTTATAATAGGTAGTTACTTCCTGTAATATGATGCTAAATTTTATTTTGGAATTTCATATACACATGATTAGTATACTGTTAAAGAGACTGGATTAGATAACTGTTACTATTGATACCAGACTACATTTTCTGGCTCACTTGTCTTGGGATTAACACATAAGAACCCAGGCAAAGAATTTGTTCCCATACTTTCTGCTAAATGGTAGGAGATGATAAAACCACCCTTCTTTCAAGTCACATTAGAGAATGTGCAAAGTCAGAACCTTATTAAATATTATAAAGTACCAAAGAAGGACATTCTAGGATTCAATTAGATCTATTTATTTTAGTTTAAATCAGATTATCTCCAAAGAAAGATCTATTAAAAGCCCAGTGGTGGGAACGGAGAGATGGCTCAGTGGTTAAGAGCGCTCACTGCTTTTCTAGAGGACCCAGGTTCAATTCCCAGCAGATACATGTCTGTACCTCATGCTGATGGCACAGAGATGGATATAGGCAAAACACCAATACACATAAAAATAAATAAATAAATATTTAAAAAGCTCAGTAGCGACTTATAAAATGCGACCATTTCTGAGTATCATACTTTCCAAAATTTTAAGATAAAATTAATATAAGCAAAGTTTTAAGACAATTCCACAGCCTGTGCCGCCTTCTTCTCCCAGTGGATTTTCATGACAAAATTTCCTTCTGTAACATGAACTGGACTTTCTGTATGTTTGAGTGGCTTTAACACCATCATCAGTATACCCTTAAAAGGACTGGATCAGGTAATCAGTATCACTATTGATAAAATCTACTTCCAAGGAGGTAAATACTAGTGTATTTTTCTTTCCCATTTGTTAATTTTTTCTTGGCTTATCTTTTTAAGGTCTAGAAAATACATTTTAGAATTAAAGTTTTCTTGTTATCTATAGATCACAGCACATCCCTACAGGTAACAACACTACAGCTGTAAGACTACACGATGGTAGGATTAAAGGGCCAAAACCAGGTAAAATGCAATAAAATGCATGTTTTCATCAAGTCTTCCAATTAAAAGTCTCTGCTGTAATAAAATATTCACAGTAGAAAATCCACCAGTTGATTTTTATTAAATTTAAAGCATCAATCCTTGAAGAAACAAAAACCAAACTCTAGAATTACTGTTGCCTCCCTCAGATATTCTTCACACCTTGCGAACCTCCTTGGAGAAGCCTGTGACCTGACTGTCGCAGGGACATATGGCACCTACCTGCACGGGAATTATGGCAGAATTCCTACCCAAGGCAAAACAGATGTAAAATTATCAATTATTAGTTGACATGGAACTATAAAAATACTTAAAAATATGGCATGTTATTTGATAAAAAATATAGTAGTTGAATTCAAGTCATGTCCATAATTTTAAGGACCAACCAGATCACTCTCTATTTCCCTCATTCCTACGGATTTTGGATAACAGAAGATGAATACAGCTTTCTTTTTATGACATTTTCATTTGAAACCTAAATCTTTTGGTTCACATTAGTTTGCCCAGGCCTCAGCAAAGGAGCCTCCTTTACATGCTAAACAGAATAAAAATAAAAATGGACATACCGGTACAGCAGTTAACTACAAACACCCTTTCAAATGAGAAATCGACAGTGTATTCACCATTGTGACTGGGGATGCCCTTCTGACAGCATTCTCAAATTACTCTTCTGCACCTATCCATCTGTGTGGCTGCAAAGCACAAAGCCCATTCTTTAGCTTGGAAAAGCAAAACTACGTGGTGGAAGTTATTTTCTTCCTCCCACTCTTTTATCCAGAAAAGAAGTGGGCCTGTGAATTCAAAAGCACAAAGGGGATCACACTGCCAAGTGCTGATTTAAAGGTGTTATTTCCTTTTACTATTGCCCATGCCCAGTCCATTCATGCTTCTGCCTTGACCATGCAATCGCTGTGAGTCTCCTTACTACCACAAACATCAGGTGGTTGGCACGTGGAAAGCTTTAAAGTTGGAGTTAAGTGAATCCTATCCCCAGTGCCGTCTGTGTATCTATAAACCTTTGACAGAGGGAATGGTCAGGAGACTTAGAGATCATACAGCAGTGTTACTTGTAGAAAAAAAACTCAAGACATTTAATAATATATTATGTATCGTTACATGAAACATGGTTCTCAACTGTCTTTGACTCAGCAAAACCTGGTAATGGTGAAATGTAACATTGTGAAAAGTTACTATGGCATAGTGACTGTTTGGGATGTATTAGTAGACATTCTGGCTGAAATACATAAAAATTATGTTTACCTTATTGAAGCCCTGCCTCCCCCTTAATGGTAATTCTCAAAATAATTTACATAAGTACTGCTTTAACACAAATGGAAATTATGGAAGACAATCAGAGAACAGTATTCTAAGAGAGCAAAAAGAAATGTACTGCCCAGAGTTCCACAGCTGGGACTGGAGAGATGGCTCAGTGGTTAAGAGCAGAGGACCCAGGTTTGGTTCCCAGCACCTGTATGGTGGCTGACAATCCTCTGTAACTCTAGTTCTAGGGTACACAATATCTTCTAGCCTAGGTGAGTGGGCACCAGGCACACACATGGTGCACATACATATATGGAGGCAAACATGCATACACGTAAAATAAAGATAAATAAATTTTAAAATATTAAAAAAACAGGTTCCACAGCTGCTGCACTCAAAATGCTGGCCTCAACCATACAAGTTAAAGGAATGCATATTATCCATTTACCCCCAATAACAAAACAAAACAAAAAAAATCCCCAAGCTGAGGGCATGGTAGCACACTACTTTAATCCCTGCACCAGGGCGGAAGAGGTAGAAGGACCAGAGTTCAAGGCCAAACTGAACTGAACCTCACTTCTCCAAGGGTCTATATATTGTCAAGGTTTGTTCAGACTATGTTTGCAGAACAAATGTCAGCTGCACGTTCAAATCAACACAACAAACATCACCACATAACACATTATTTAGAAAGCGGATTAAGATTGTTACAATACATAACTGGATTATAGATTGTTGAGAGAATGGTAAACTATTGCTAATAACGTATAAATACACCATTTTCCAGCTAGCAGTCTTAGTAAGTAACGTAAGCCATCATCATTCCCCCACTCAAACAGGGTTTACTATAGCATAGGCAGGCCTCAACTTGGCTTGTAGGATGACCTTGAACTTCTTTCTGGTTCCCCTGCCTCCACCTTCCAAGTGCTGGCATTGTAATGCCAATACATCTACCACATCTACCTAAATTTTAATTCACGGGAGGCAATGAAACCAAATAAATCCTCATGTCAGCTGTGTTTTATTCCATCAACTTGAAAAAAACTTTCTCTAGTCAAACGATTAAAATGTTTTAATACTAAAGGTTATTAGTTTTATGTCAAACTAAAAATGTTCTTGTATTTTGTCAAATATTGGGCTAGTACAATAATCTAACAATTTTATTCTATCTCAATCTCATTTGGTGCCCTGTTCATCTGAGCAAAACCCACCAACAACCCATCAAACAAGCAAAAGGAATAAATAGTTTTTCTCCTCCCAGAAAGAAAATTAAATTTAAATTAAGGCAGGTCAATGATAACATATGAAATTCTGTTTAAAAACAAAAAGAAGTGATCAGAAAGCCAGCAAAAAGATGCTTCAGAAAAAGTAATTTATTTTTCCACTCATACCACCCCCTACAACTGATCTTTTCCAAACCCAACAACATACTTTCCACTTAAAATGATAAAGACAAATGAAAGCCTTTTCAAGTGGGTGGCCACCAGGGCAGAAGTTGAAGAAATCTTTCAAATGTTGGTGTATCCTATTGTATTTTATATTTGATGGTACTACTAAAAGCCACACTGCGAGTCAGGCATAGTGGTGCACACCTTTAATCCCAGCGCTCAGGAGGTAGAGGCAGGTGGATCTCTGAGTTCAAGGCCAGCTTGGTCTACACAGTGAGTTTTAGTTCTAGGACAGTTAGGGCTACACAGTGAGACCCTGTCTTGATAAAACAAACAAACCAGAGTAAAAGCACACTGACAACAAAGAGGCCTGCTTTACGAGCACACTTGCATACTTACACAGTGGGGGAAAACAAGATTCAAACAGCAACACCTAACATGCATACTTCCTTCCTTAAAGGAAGCTGAACAAAAAGGTAGATCTGGAAAATACGTGAAAGAATGGCCTTAAAGACCTGCTATGCCCAACATCTCCAACAAACAAGATAAAAACAAAAACAATAAGCAAACATTTTTTTCCTGATTTTCTTTAATGCATTTGCCATCTTACATGGACACCACTAGGTGTCTTAATAGCATCTGTCTACACCTTCCCAGCAAGCACCCGGGAAAGGACTCTTCTTCCCACTTGTCTTTGAGGAGGGTTGCTTTTAAGCACAGTATACCTTACCTCTTAGTGTTGGCCATAATTAATGGGTAGTGGCATTAATACTCTAAAAATGGATGATCACACACACACTCAAATCACACTAAAATCTCAACTTACTTCAAAATCTATTTTCTATTGTAGCTTTTATTCCCGAATGTTGTTTTCAAGAAGTGGGAAGAATGTCTTTTTTTTCTTTGCTGTTTCTTCTTCCTTTTACTCTTCCACACATTTCCTTCCTTCCTCTTTTTTTTAAATTATCAATGACAAGAGGTCAAAGTAATGGGTTATTATAGAAATCAATGTCTAGTAAACAGCAAAGACAGATCAGAGCTCATAAACCTTCTTTGTCATGATGTTGACAAGGTTTTTGTTTTTATTCTTGTAAAGGAAATTTTCTTAGAAAGTATATGGCTCTGGAGCTGCTCACTTTAGCAGCTGGCGGTCCTCTGTGCTCTTGAGGCGCTTCTTCCGGGGCTGTACAAAATCATCATCGGAGTCATCACTGAACTTACTGTCTTCTGCTTCATTCCTGAATTCTAGTTTCGGAAACCTTTTTTCTGGATACAGATTCTTTAAAAGTTCTTCAAAATAGCTTTCAAGTTTTATACCAGCATTGGCTACTTCTGAATCAGGCTGTAGGATAAAATAAAGATAGGAATTAAAACCCAAAAGGTTGACAGTTTACTCAATAAAATATTCCTTTTCAGTCAATTCTGTTCCCTTTTGGTACATAGCTATGAAACAAATGGACTGTGAGAAAAGTATTTAGATGTATCACTAATATAAAACAAGTAACAGTCTGGGGCCACAAAAGTCTAGAGAAGGCCAGCTAATAATAAGTAAGGTTTTTTTTTATTGAATCATTTAAAAAGTAGGTGATTATGATAGGGATGGATCACATTAGCCAAGAAGATAAGGTCATCATGGGCAGGAACCTCAAGAATGAAAAAGTGTGGTACAAAGGAACAAACAGAACGACCAACAAGAAAGATATCATTCAAAGTGACATGAGAAGATTGTTAAATGAGAACTTTTGGTGATTCTTACTATTTCAAGATAACACAGAAATCAAAGTCTAAAAGTACACAGAGTTTGCAAAATAAAAGAAATGGTAAATACATATATTTTCTAAACTATCTTGGTGTCAGGTATCTTGCATTTGTACTTACTACATGATAAAACTGAAAATTAAATGTGGGTAAGTCTTCCTAGTAATCTCTTTCATACCCTGGGCAAACCTAAAACACAGCAAACTTCCACCAGCACAGACACTGCGAGAACCTCACTGTTGGCAAGCTGTCTTTGTTAAGATTACTCTTCACATTGCTGTTGCCTCTCCCAATCTCACCTCATTGAATTCAGCACAGTTCTGAAAGATCAATCTAAAATCAGCTACAAAATCTTCGGGCTTTGTATACATGCAATAATCTTCCTGAAGTCTTTTCTTGATGGTTGACAAGTCCATTGGGTTTTTAATTATTTTATAATAATCAGGCACCTTATAAAACAAATGAATTATTATAATATAAATAAGTAAATTGTATCTAGTCCTATAATACATGCTACTTTTCTTCACATTATTTTTTTTACTGGTGAAAACAAAATCAAGAAACATACCTATTCATCAATATTTGCAAGTACCTACTGTGTTTTGTACACAGGTTTTGTGGCACTTTCTCTAAAAATACTTAACACTTTATATTGGTATATTCACTGTATATAGTGTTGGGTATCATACAGGTAATTTTAATTATATCATGTATGGTATATAATGTATCATGACCAAATCCCCACTCCTTCCCTTTAGCCCACATTCCCTTTTTCCAATCCCCAAAGTCTTCCCTCCTAATTTCTCAGATCCCTTCAGTTTTCATGTCATATATGAATATGGAATACCAGGAGACCCATAACTGAGAGAAAATACGCAACGTCTTTCTATATTTCATTTAATAGGATTATTTCTATTTGCATCTATTTTCTAGAAAATGACCATTTTATTCTTTATGACTGACTAAAAATCCATTATACATTTACACAGCATTTTTTAAATCCATTCACCTACTGATGTACAGCTGGGCTTAGTATATCAGCTACTGTGAATGTGCAAACATCTCTGTTGTATAGTGTCCTCTGGACATATAAACCAGAAGAGATGAACTATAAATGGCAAATAAACATTAAGAAAAAAATGTTTAGTAACTTTAGCTATCAGGAAAGTTAAAACTAAAATTACATTGAGATTTTACTCCACTCCAGTCAGAATGGCTTTCATTAAGCAATAAAAATACATGCTTGTGCACATGTACTCACACACACATGCACGCATGCAGATGCGCGGGCGCACACTCACACAGGAGAGAGAGAGAGAGAAAAGGAGGAATACTGATGAGGATATGGGGAAAAGTGAACCCTTCTACACTACTGGTGGGAATATAAATCGATTCATTATGGAAGTCAGTATGTAGGTTGCTCAGAAAACTAAAAGCAGAAGTACCATATGACCCAATTAACAATAATTTTTTAATGGAAAATATTTCTGTGTATTTTCTTTTAAGCCTCCTATATATTCCTTCTTCATTACCAAATAAAAAAATAATTATTAAGCTGTGCACAGTGGTGCACACCTTTAATCCCTAAGGCAGGCAGATTTTTGAGTTGGACAGTCTAATTTACATAGCAAATTCCAGGCTAGTCAGGGGTAATAGTCAGGCAGCAGCAGATCTCTAGAGATAACCAGTTTCTCCCCTTGAGTCTGGCCCCTATAGGACCATATATAGGGACACAGGCCTGTGGCTATGGGGGCCCTCTCCCACAGAGGGAGTGACTCTTGGCTAGACAGATCATCCCCACTCAATTCCCTGGTAGCCCAGACTGGCAGCTGCTCGAGTGATTGTAAACCATGGTTGCTATCACCAGCAAAGCTATTTGGTAAATCTGATGGAGAGGCCTAGTTGTGTGGGTGCATTTCTTTAATCCCAGCACTGGGGAGGCAGATTGAGGAGAATCTCTATGAGTTCCAGGCCAGCCTGCTCTAGATAGTGAATTCCAGGCCAGCGGAGGCTACATAGTGAGACTCTGTTTCTGAAACAAGCAAACAAATACCCATTTAAAAAAGGATGGATCAACAAGATTTTGTTTTGTACTATTCTAAGCAGTGAAGGGCCGATCCTAAGTTCTGATACTCAATAGCATGACCCTGAAAACTTTAAACCTGCTGAAAATCAGTTTATACTACAAATGAATAAGCCTGGCAATTTCAGAGGATTAATGAGGTGATTTTTATTAAGTGATTTATATCAAGAAAAAGAAGGTTAACTTGTGGCTGCTGCTACTGTTAATAGAAATAGAAATGTAAGCCAGAATCATAAAAAGCAACAATGCTGTGTCCCATTTTTAAGTATGTATTGGCAACACAAACTTCCTTCGGCTATGAAAGATCCTTTCCCGGAAATACTTGTTTCCTTTTCTGGACTGGGGCTGTAGTTTAGTGAATGCATACACAAGTCCTGGGTTCAATACATAGTATCCTAAGAAAAGCCTAACTTCCAAAAACCTAAAAATTTGAAATAGACATGGTGATGCCAGAGGATCCCTTTTAAGTTCAAGGCCAGCATAGCCTATATAATGGCTCCCAGGCCAGTTAGCTACAGTGATACACACACACACTATATATATATATATATATACACACACAATACACACACAATATATACACACACACAATACACACACACACACAATAATGGGCGTAACTGCAATACTTTCTAACATGAAACTGACTGCGTCACGTTAAACTATTTATGACTAGTTTCTATTAATTTTTAAAACCCAACAAACCACAAATATAAATGTAATTGGGATGTGGAGGTGGGAGGACCAGGGAACTCAAAACCATGTTTCCTCTACACTGTTTGAAGTCATAAGATCCTCCTGTCTTAGAAAACCCAACCCAACCTAACCACAACCACATTTACTCAATTTCAAAAGGAGATTTAGATACCATAGAGAACAAGTTTTAGGTGTGGATCCTTTCTGATATTCTAAAAGTACCAGTTATTCCACTTCCAATGTAGATCTGTTTGGGAAAACAGGCTCAGCTTTTTTCCATTATTAAACTCAATTTGTTACTCTAAGTCTAGCTCTATCAAGAAAAATATAAAATACTATAGAGATCTTTATTAAAAAAAATAGTGGCTATTTTCCCAACAACTCATGCCATCTAAGCCTCCTGAGACACAGACAACATAAAAATCATCCCAACATAAAAGTAAACTGAAAGAGATGAGAAAAGTATCCAAGAAACAAATAGAAAGTATCAGCCAATTGCCATTAACAGGTATTTATCTGTTTAGGGGAAGAGGAATAAAACTTGGTACCATCATGTTACATGAACCAGCCGAGAGAAGAAATGCAACACGTGACATCTAAGTCAAACTATGTGGGGGAGGAAGAGGTGTAAAGGGGTAGAGAGGAAACCAGACAGGGCAGCGGGACAACAAAAGACCCATTTTCCCTCTGTCTTATATGGAATTTAGATTTAATACACCCATCCACTCCCCCAAACATAACATAAAATGCAGGCACACACATGAGCTACAAAAAAGCAGAAGGCTTGGGGACAGAAGGGATCCGTGGGAGAAGAGGATAGAATAGGAGGATAGTGAGCGTGTATGTGTGACAATACAACAAAACTAAATGGCATGTATGTTTGATGTCATAATCAAACCAAGTATTTCATATACTAAAAAATTAATTAAAAAGAGAAAAAAATAGCATGTATTTAAGATGAAAGCACTGTGTGCACACACACGTGATTTGGATTAGGAATCTGGAGAGTAAGCTCAGTTAGCAAAGTGCTTGCCATGCAAGCCTGAGGACATGGGTTTGATCACAAGTACCCATGTAAAAGTCAGGCACGACAGCACACACCTACAAACTCAGCAGCACTGTGGAGGCAGAGAGAGGCAGAGTCCTGTGGATCACTGGAGAGCCAGTCTGGACTAATCCATAAATTCTAAATCCCACAGAAAGATCCTGCCTCATAAAACCACATTCAAGGTTGATCTCTGCCCTCCCCTAACACTGGCACACACTCCCCACAGGGACAACCCACAAGAAATTATTGAGATGAGAAAAGAGTAGTTTCTCATCAATCAAATTTAAAATAATCATCCTACCATGTAAATATGTACAAATGACATTAATACTTACAGTTAGAGGAACAGGGTCTTGGAAAGCCAGGCTCATTTCATGGCAGTAAAGAAAGAGAAGCAGGCGTTCACATTTCTAATAAAAGAGATAATAAAGTAGTAAAGCCACAGCTTAGTTTCTAAAAGAACTCACAGGCCTCAGAATAAAAATTAAAGCCTGAGAAATACATAAGGAACACTGAATCTAGCCATGTAGTGGTGGTGCACACCTTTAATCCCAACATCTGGGAGGCAGAGGCAGGCGGATCTCTGTGAGTTTGAGGCCAGCCTGGTCTAAAGAGCGAGTTCCAGGGCAGCCAGAGCTACACAGAAAAACCCTGTCTAGAAAAACCAAAAAACAAAAGAAAGAAACACTCAATCTTTGTGTTTTGGTTGGGGAATATGGATATGAGAGTTCCTATAATTATGGGAATAAACCAAACACTATAAAATACATGTTTCCAGTTCCTCAAGATGAATCCCCTCACCACTCTAGCCTGCGTATTGTGCACCAGCAGTCACTGGAGGAAGTCAGGGAGTGGCCGAGTCTTTTCCCTGTAAGCCCTGTTACTCTCTCCTCTCAGGCCCTCCTAGTGAACACCTGCAGTATGGGCAGTGAGTGTAGGTTCCCCCTCTTACATGTCAATTTTCATGTTGTTTCTTTCTTTTTGGGGGTACAGGGGCAAATGTTCAGACAGGGTTTCTCTGTGTAGCCATGGCTGTCCTGGAACTTACAGAGATCCACCTGCTTCTACCACATGTACATTACCACCACATGGCTAATTCTTTTTAAAATATATTTTGATAAATTCTTTAGTACTAAAAAAATTATACTTAAATGTTAAATATCATGTGGTCAAAGTATGAAATTATTTCTAGGAACATTAAATCAAAAAAATCAATCTTGCTGTCAATTCTCAAAAGATCCTGACAAACAAAATCAACTAGTAATTAAGAAAAAAAAGAGCTAGTACCAGGACAGGCACCAAAAGCTACAGAGAAACCCTGTCTCGAAAAACCGAGAGAGAGAGAGAGAGAGAGAGAGAGAGAGAGAGAGAGAGAGAGAGAGAGAGAAAAGAAAAAGAAAGAAATCAGACAGAAAGGGAGGCAAAATTTAAAAGCTTAGACTAAAGCTAGGCATGGTAGCTCATTCCCATAAACCCAGGGATAAGAAGCTGAGGCAGGAGGATTGCCATCTGATGACAGTATGGACTAACAATGACACCCTGCCTCAAATTAAAAAAAAAAAAATTACATTAAGAACAAGAGAAAAAAACAACCAAACAAGCAAAAAACCCAAAAATAAAAAAACGAAGTTGGACATGGTAACTTGTAATCAGATGTACTTGGTTGGAATGTTGTGAATTTAAGGTCAGCATAAGCTACAAAGAGAGTTCTAGGTTAGCCTGAGCTAACAAGTATTTTAAACTTCTACCTAATAGAGGTTTCTTTTAATTAAGAAGTTATGGCTCAGTGGGTCAAGTGCTTTTCTATGCAAGCACAAGGGCCTGGATTTGGATCACTAGCACCCAAGTAAAAAAGCCAGGCATGGTGGCACCCAGGTGTAACTTGTGTGAGGGAGGAGGGGAACAAGGGACTTTCAGGTGCTTGCTGGCTAGCCAGTCTAGCTCCATGAGCTTCAGGTTCAGTGACAGGCCCTGTCTCAAAAATAACGTGGAAAGCAAAAAAGGAAGATATGTTAGGTCAAACTCTAGCTACCCTCCACATGTAAAGGCATGGGTATAAAATCCACATTGAGTGTACACACACACACACACACACACACACGCGCGCGCTATTGGTTATGTAAAATTTCTTTCTTTCTTTCTTCTTTCTTTCTTTCTTTCTTTCTTTCTTTCTTTCTTTCTTTCTTTCTTTCTTTTTTTTTTTTTTTTTTTGAGACAGGGTTTCTCCATAGCTTTTTGGTTCCTGTCCTGGAACTAGTTCTTGTAGACCAGGCTGACCTCGAACTCACAAAGATCTGCCTCCTGAATGCTGGGATTAAAGGCGTGCGCCACCACTGCCCTGCAGTTATGTAAAATTTCTATTCTTCTGTGTGTAGAAGACTTAAAGGACAAAGTGAGAGACTTAAAGGACAAAGAACTCAGTATAAAAATCAACACATGTAACAAAAGCCATCCTAATAGTCTAGTGTGGAAATGCTCAAAAACTTACCCTTTTATCTATTGCTGTTAATTTAGTAAGGCCTTCAGTTTTCCTTTTATCTGAGTTGTGACTGGGAGCATCACAATCATATTCAACTTCTGGCTTAGATAAATCTCGGCAGAAAGTACAAATCCACTCTCCACTGTTGGGATAAAGGACCTATGAGTTCTGAGTCTGTCAGGCTGCTCTCCACCACCCTTCCCACCACGTGCAGGCCATCTATGACATGTTTCTTTGGCATGGGTTTTATTCTCTACCTATTATCACTTACTATTAGGTACAAAGCAGTACGGAGTAGAAGTAGCAGAAATTTGATGTAAAGGTCTGACTAAACATCACACTTCTGAGCCTTCCTCCTCTCTCTCCTCTATACTTGGTGGGTTACAAGTGTGTGCCCACCAAGGCCAGCTAGGATCTATTATTGTTTACCATAGCAGATGAGCTTTCTGAGACTAGGAACCAGGGAAGAGGAAACTGTAGATCAGTGTTAAGGACTGTGCCAAATAAAATTTAAGCTTTATAAAAGTTTTATGTTATTAACAATTGTCAAAAATGTTATAATAGTTACACTTAAAAAAACCTCTTCTTCCTTCCACCTTACCCTCCCTCCCTTCCATTTTTATGTCATCGTTTCTAGCTACATCCACTTTCCTCTAAAATGTTGTTACTTTTTATATTTCCTTGCAGCAGTGGGGAACAGCACCGAGCCCTGTGCTCTAGTCAAGAGCTCCAGCACTATGCCACACTCCTAACCCCATGCTTTCTACTTTAGAGAAGTACTGCTTTACCTCGGGAAATTTGTCAATGTGGGCACGTGACAAGTAAGATGGAATACTTTAGGACACTTTTCACAGCAAAGGAGTTCCCCTCCATTTTGACAAACTGCACACCAGTCTTCATTGGGGTCATCTTCCTTCCTTGTCTCTCCGACATGCACAGGAGACTTCTGGGAGGCATCCAGCCACTCAGCCTTTCCATTTGAGGAACTTTCCTGATGAAGTCCGGGTTGGTCTCCTGTGCTATCAGGAGCATCAGATCTTAACACAGCTTCCTCAGAAGCAGAGCTCTGATTATTGTTTAAGAGGAGAGAAGTAAGTATGCTTCTTGGATAGTTAGTCTGCAAAGAAAGAGAGAACATTATGTATGTATGCATACTTTGAAAGTGACCCTTTAATCTCCCGATGCCTATGATAATTACAGACTAAGTGGGCAGTGTGAAAGTCAATCACATGAATTGTAAAGGTGGTTTCATGTAGCTACTAATTCAAGTCAACTTCAGACACTGTGCTGGAGTCATCTGAGAGGAGGTGAGCCCAGTCAAGCAAACAAGCTCCAGCATTATCCTACTGAGATTAATGGGGGAAGGTCCACTATGAGCAATGCCATCCCTGGGCTCCTGGTCCTGGGTTCTATTAGAAAGCAGGCTCAACAAGCCAGTAAGTAGTATCCCTCCATGGCCTCTGCATCAGCTCCTTCCTCAGAATCAGATCCGCTTTGAGTTCCTGTCTTGACATCTTTGATGAACTGTGACGTGGAAGAGTAAACTAAATAAATCCTCGCCCCTATCCCCTCAGGTTGCTTCCAGTTGTGGTGTTTCATCACAGCAAGAGAAACCTTAACTAAGACAGACACAAATATTATTCTGCTAAGATGAATCTAAATTCTGTGGAACTTCTGTTCGCATATTACAGTCTACTTTGTGGGTGTTGTATCAGGACTACCCTTTTCTTGCCTCTTAAATGGCAACATTACTAAAAGCACTGATGTAATTACATTTTGAGTTCTAGATTCTTCATCTGATTCTTGTTTTACTATAACAACAGGAAAATCATAATTTTCAGGTGGTCCGCTGTTTTCTTGTTTTATTCGGATTGGTTCCAACATGACTACTGGGACTTTGTGTGTGGAGTCAGCTCCTGCTGGTTTGCTGGAAGAGCCAGAGCTGTGAGGGAGAAAGGAGGAGAGGGAGAGACAAAATTAGACAACTTAAAAAATAGAAAGCTGAAGAACATACTGGAATAATGTAACTTCACAATAATACGCATATTTTATATCAGCAGTGAATGATATTAAAATAAGAGCTAGTTCCAGGTCAGGCTCCAAAACCACAGAGAAACCCTGTCTCGAAAAAAAACCAATAAATAAATAAATAAATAAATAAATAAATGAATGAATGAATATAAAATATGATTGTGGAATCAACATAAATTTCCTTGATGCCAGGCCCTACAGACTAACCTTTCAAAATGATTTACCATGTATATGAAAAATAAGTAAGACCAACTTGAGTATTGTAAGGCCCTGGAACTGACTGCTCAACTAGATCTGGGGTCAAATATCTTTCAGTCTTTCCCAGTTTCCTGTCTGGTCACAAGCACTCCAGGGACAACAAGAACCCTAGGTTTTCATGCCCAGTTTGTGTTAAGACACTGGAATATCATTTGTTGGTGGTTGCTCCTTAAAGGCAGTAGTTGGACAGAAACCCTGCGCCATTAGTCATTCTGTTCTTATGGGCAAACTTCCTCCTAGAGAACGCTGCTTTCAAATGTTAGCAAGAAATGGGGTTTACCACAAGCAGTAACTTTCAAACACAATGAAGGCAGAACTAAATAACAACTTAAAGAAAAAGCTTAATTGTATAGAATTTCTTTTAAAGTAGAACCAATGTTTGATCATTTTAACAGTCATACAACACTGAAAGAGAGATTGCTTCTTTACTCAGAGACAGAAGCAGGAGCATTACCACAAGTTAAGAGGCCAGCTTCATCTACATTAAGAGAGTTCCTGACCATGTGAGAGCCTGTCTTAAAACAAACAAAACATCGTCATCCGTAACAACAAACCCCATAAGGAAAGCATTGCTTCTTTTTCCCTAACTCTGTCTATATAGTACTATAACTATTTTTGTCCTTGGTAACATGATGTCAAATTCTATCTTATTTTTTAGCACTGAGACAAATACTTCCTAAAAGTTGTACAAGTTTAATCACTCTATTGTACTAAAATATTAGTTAAAAATTAACAGTAAAAGATGCACCAAGTATCAAAACTAACAACTGCAAGAAATTTATGTACAGTTGGCTCTTCATGTCCATGTCCTTCACTTACATATATGGATGAAAAATACCTTGTGGGAGGGAACATGCAGACTATTTGGAGGGGGTGGTGTCATTATTCTCTAGACAATACAATAAAACAAGTTTTACAAAACAGTCCCATTGAATCAGGCACAATCAATAACCTGGAGATGATTTAAAGCATACACAAAAGTATATGCAGGTTACATTCAAATACTGTACTACCTTATATAAAACACTTGGACAACTGCAGGTTTTTGTATATTCAGATGGGTCCTGGAACCAATTCTCATGGATACTGAGGAATGACTATGCCAGTATATATGGCTAAATCTATTTACCTTCCTCGGCTCCCAACGCTGGAGGCACTAGGTGAACGTATAGGGGGATGGACGCTAGTCATAGTAACAGGTCCTGAGGAGAAGGAAATAGACACACATAGCTGAATTAACAATTATGCATTCAGGTTGAATTATAATTATGTTATAATATAAATTATAATTCACTTAAATTATACCAAAACCAGGAACACCAATTCTATGAAACAATAAGCCTATCTTTAATTTTGTTACACTAAAAGTTTATGGTCATGGTACTACTGACTCTTGAGCAGTGAGAAAAAAGGTCTATGCATCACTGGCTATCTACTTACTCCCAGCCTGAAGTACTAAGTCCTTTCTGCAGTAAAGTAGCTAGAGGATTCCAGTGCCAGTGAGAACTACATAAGAGAAAGGGGTGGATATATAAGGTGGTCAAGGGGACAGCAGATGGCGAAGAGGTTTTGGTACTTGTCAGCAAGCCTGATAACCTGAGCTCAATCTCTGGAACCAAATGAGAACAAGTAATGGGGGAAGTGAAAGTTAGATTCAGACATGAAGCAGCTAAAAAAAGAAAAAAGAAAAGAAGAGGTTCTGAACTGCTGTCATAAAAAAAAGTGTCTATGCTCAGGAGGTAAGTCTGCTTGCTGACAAGCCTGATGACCTAAGCTAGAGCCCCAGGACCCACACATGGTGGAACGAGAGAATAGACTGCCATAAGCTGTTCTGACCTCCACGTGCATGCTACGGTACTTACACACGTGTACACACACAAATAACTAAGTGTAATAATATTAAGTAAAATCTATACTCTGGAGACAGTATAGGTTATATGGTAATCTGGCATAGTATGTAGTAGGTAAATGTTAGTCTTAAGATTATTGCCAGAATGCCTTCAGAAATGTTTTGCCAAGTTATACTACTATCAATACACATGAAAACACCTGATGATGACTTTTTCATCAATGGTATCACCACTATTCAAATTTTGGCTAATTCAGTAGTAAGAAACCAAATTGTTTAGACTCTTCTTATGATGACTGGAGAGAGGAAACACTTCTGTTTAGCCTGTTTTGTTGGCTGTCTTTACCGTGTAGGGATTACTTAATTATGTGTCTTTCAGCAACACAAAGAACATCCTAATTTATTCATATGTACTTGTCCTTTATTCTATTGTATAGTTGTGTTTAAAATAGGAATCTCCACTTAAATTTTGCAAACACCTTTTTTTAAAAATAACACTGCAGAAATAATTAAGTTCACTCCTTTTCAATATTTCCTGTAAACAGATGCTGTTGTATGACTAACTTCCTCAGACCTGAAACAACCTCTCCTCCAGGGAAAAAGGAACTTCCTAAGATTCAGGAAGATGAGGAAAAAATATGAGGCTAATGAAGCTACTAAAATTCAGGAAGCTCAAGAAGTTAAGATACAGAAAGTTACTTATTATGTAGGCAAGTGCTGGGGCAGAGGAGACAATATGGTGAGGGCCTTGCAAAATGGGACCCGGCTTTGCTGGGCAGGGTATGGGGAGCTCACTGGTTCACCGGGCTAGACTTGCATGCAATTCTTTCTTTGGTTTGTCACCAGCACATTATCTGCATGTATCTGTTAATGTCTCTTCAGGAAGTCACACAACAAGTCTCCAGGAATAGTATGTAGAGTGTTTCTTGCAGGAAGCAAGTAGGCATATAAAATATTATTATCACTGCTACTATTATTATTATTACTTGGTTTTTAGATATAGGGTTTCTTTGTGTAATCTTGACAGAGCCCTGGAACTTGCTCTGTAGACCAGGCTGGCCTCGAACTCAGAGAGATCCGCCTGCCTCTGTCTCCCAAGAGCTAGGATTAAAGGTGTGGGCCACCACCACCTGGCTTATGAAATAATATTGTTTAAAATTTTTAGTTAAATGTGAATTGAGTGTTCTGCCTGCAAGTACATAAGTATACAACATGTGTGCAACGCTTGGGAGGCCAGCACTGAAGTTACAGTGTAAGGCAGTTGTAAGCTACCATGTGGATGCTGGGAACCCCTGTCTGCTGCAGGAGCAGGAAGTGCTCTTAACCACGGAGCTATCTCTCAACCTCCTTATATTAAGCCATTATTAAACACAACTAAACAACAGTGAACAAACAAGCCAAAGACTTTTTCCTATGTATTTTAATAAAATTTGACTCTAGACAAATTATATTCTAGAAAAGACTACTTCACAGACAACTAAATTTATTAGTGAGGGTGTGATAAAAATTTGCTCATTGGTTGCTATAATGCCAGTAAATTTTGCTGAAATGACAAAGTATAAAAGTTTAATCTTTGTCTCCTTCTTCGTGAATACTAGCTTCACATGGCATAAAAACAGGAGAGTGAGATGGGCTCAGCGGGTCGAAGCACTTGTCACCAGGCCCGACAACTTGGTGGAAGGAGAAAAACACCAGTCTGTCCTCTGACTTACATATATGCACCATGGCATACAGGTGGAGATACACACACACATAAAATAAACATATATAGAAAGGAAACCTCAAGATATAGTTACCATTATCATTTTTAGAATGATATTTTTAAAAAGGGGACAGAGAGAAAATTTTAATTATTATAAGTAAAAATGAGTAAAAACTAGAAAATATTTACAAATCCAAAAGGTGGTTTTACCTGCAAGGCCTGGAGATGGCACTGATGAATTTGGTGACTGCACCGTTCTGTTTGACGGAGGTCTTGGCTGGGCATGATCTACACTTGTATCTTTCCTTGCAATATTGTCCAACATGATAGTACTTGAACAATCAATCTTCCAAGAGAATAAATTATTTCAGGGCAAATTAACTTTGCAAACCAAAACCACTTTCAAATTACAAGAAAACTTCCAAGGTATAATGTGCATAATGAAATAATATGGAAGAATATTTTCATTTTCTGTGGACTCTTCTATGGTGGTGGGAGGTGGGGGATAGGAAGCAGACAAGGTCCTTTGTATTTTAATATTCTTAGGCACTACTTTAGTTACTAATTTCCAGATGGTGCATAAAGGATTGGGTTTCTTAATGTAATGAAAATAACTTATAGTGTGGAATAATCCGAAAACCAAGATAAAATATAAAATTTAGACTAAGTTTGCCTGTTTGATGTATGCATGAAAAACGTATACTCTCCCCATTTAGAATATATGCAATGTAAAAACTGAAATGACTCTCATGAGATTAATAATCCAATTACTAAAAAATAATAATTGATCTCAACTTGGATTTAAAAAAAATCAAAGAAATTTGAAAAGTTCTTTCATAATCTTACAGATAAATCCTTCTAAACTGTAAAATACTTCAAAAATGTTAATGTTTCAAGTTTGGTTGTGGATATATCATGACACTGAGAATACCCAATCTTGCAGGGGAAAACAAAAAAAGCATTGGTTGCTTTTCCAGAAAACCAGGGTTCTATTGCCAGCACCCACACGGCAGCTCACAACCATCTATAACTTCAGTCTCAGGGATCTGACTCCATCTCCGGCCTTCAAAGGCATCAAGTACTCCTGTGCACAGGCATACATATAGGCAAAATACCTGTACACATAAACAAAACTTTCTTTAATTTATTTATTTATTATGTATACAACATTCTGCCTCGATGTATGCCCGCACGCCAGAGGAGGGCGCCAGATCTCAGTACAGATGGTTGTGAGCCACCATGTGGTTGCTGGGAATTGAACTCAGGACCTCTGGAAGAGCAGCCAGTGCTCTTAACCTCTAAGCCATCTCTCCAGCCCCCCCCCAAATATTTATTTATTAATTATGAATACAATATTCTGTCTGTGTGTGTGCCTGCAGGCCAGAAGAGGGCACCAGACCCCATTACAGATGGTTGTGAGCCACCATGTGGTTGCCAGGAATTGAACTCAGGACCTTTGGAAGAGCAGGCAATGTTCTTAACCTCTGAGCCATCTCTCCAGCCCACATAAACAAAATTTTAAAAAAATAAAATGGAAAACAAATGACGAAGATGAGGAGAACCGGCAACAGAACACTACATTTTCTGCCTTTATATTCTTAAAAATCTTATTATCTTAATCTTATGATTCTTAAAAAGTCACTTGCCAAAGTTAAAGACCCTAAGGATTAACCCATTTCTTAATTTAAACATGCAAGGACTGAGCACTAACCATATGGGGATGTGCTCAAGCAGACACGACTGCTGTTCCATTGTTAAGGGAATCCCTGCTCTTCCATGTCTTACACTTCTGGAACTCACTTGGCTGTTACTGTGCACACTCCAGTCAGACACCCAGTCTGTTCTCTCATCCTACTTCCCTCCCTTCCCAGCCCTGATTCTATGATGCAACATCTACAAACATCTTTAATTTCAGAGCCCAGGAAAACATCCTTCTGTATGCCCAAGTGTTCATAATTTCTAATTTTACTCACATTTGATTTCTAAAGAATAAAAGTAAGCTTTCAAAAATAGTTGGTAAATCAATAAACCCACACCTTACACTGCATCCAGATTCAAGGACAGTTTTCAAAGGAAGCTATTAGTACAGCTTTTCCATAAACTTACATCTGGAAGAGATGGAAGATTATAAGTCCCTCCCACTGGTGCGCTCAGATCAATCATGGGTGAACTATAAGCTTTTCCATCGTACCCTGCTGCACTTGTGATCGTGGGACTGGAAGGAGTAGAGGAGGAGCTGCTGGCAGTTGTGGAAGGAGCTTGTCCACTGCTAATCTGCCACTGGAGTACCAAGAAGAGAAGAAAAAAGATTAGTGTAACTCAGGCACGGAAGACAGAAGACAGTTTATTTCAGCTCAATTTATTATTTATTATTTCAGCTCAAATGTTATTGGAATGGAAGAACAAGTGAGAGAAGAAACACATTATGTATGTGCACACACACGTGTCAATCAGATCAAAACATAAGCAACCTTTTTTTTCTGGCAGAGAATATTTAGTATATACCAGAAAATGAAACGGACAAGAAACAAACATACAAAGAGCACCTTCAAAGTAAAGCTGGAGAATTAAAACATATATTTTCTTTTGTGCGTACATGAAATGCCTAAAAAAAAAATTGATCCACAAATAGGGCTGTTAGGTTTTTTTTAATAAATATTTTATTTTATTTATTTTTTATTTTATTTTATTTTGGATTTTCGAAACAGGGTTTCTCTGTGGTTTTGGAGCCTGTCCTGGAACTAGCTCTTGTAGACCAGGCTGGCCTCGAACTCACAGAGATCCGCCTGCCTCTACCTCCCAGTGCTGGGATTAAAGGCGTGCGCCACCACCGCTGCCCCACTGTTAGGTTTTTTAACATATAAACAGGTAGTTAAGCCTTTCTGAGGAAAAGTCTTCTCATTCATATTAGAAGTTAAGATAAACACAAAGATAATGCTAGGCATACTGAAAGGTACAAATTTGAATCATGCTGTTTGGTTGCTATAAAACCTACACAAAATAAGGTACAGATGATGGTTAGATTAAAAAAAGGCATTCAGTTAGTATGTACTAAGGGGAACAAGATGTTCCCTATATTTCAATATTTGGTATATTTGAAAAACATGAAAATTTTCAAAATAAAATATGGGGTTGGGAGCAGATTGAATGCTATCCCAAGGTTATTCAACAGAAAAACTTCCCAAACACATAATCAATGATATATGGATGACACTATAATGTTCTGAAACATCATGTTTTAAAAAATCTTACATACATAACTATGAAAACTACATATAGAAATATATAAAATTGGGGCTGGAGAGATGGCTCAGTGGTTAAGAGCACTGGCTGCTCTTCCAAAGGTCCTGAGTTCAATTCCCAGCAACCACATGGTGGCTCACAACCATCTGTAATGGGGTCTGGTGCCCTCTTCTGGNGCTCACAACCATCTGTAATGGGGTCTGGTGCCCTCTTCTGGCCTGAAGGCATACACACAGACAGATGCATAATAAATAAACAAACAAATAAATAAATATTAAAAAAATATATAAAATTGAGAGTGAATGTCATCTTCACCATTCAACAATTTTATCTCATCCCTATACACCTGTTCTTCCTTCCCCTCAAAGAATAATGAATCACAGTTGTTGGATACCTTTCTACTTTTTCCCCTATATATAAGATAAAACACATACAAAAATGAAATACTATCTCACAAAAATTCTGTAACATGTTAGCTTCTTACTAGCCACGAAGTATCTATTACACGACCACGTTACGATTTGGTAAATTTATACATAAAACTAATTTCTGAAGTCAGTAGTTCAGTTCACAGAGGTACCTACTGCCAAGGCAGACAACTTGATCACTGAAATCCACAGGGAAGGACAGAACAGAAACCTACGGTGTGTTTTCGCCTGACAACCTGCTCCCTTAAATCCACAGTGTAAACACAGAATAGACTCGTATAGTAAGTCTTCTGACCTCAAACAGCAATTGTGCCAAGAGCATTATCCTACCTCTACATCTTTGACAGTCACACACAAAAATAAACTTTTTAAAAAAGTACATAACATTTGTAAATCTGATTCTACAAAGTTTAAAAATACATAATCATACTTCTTAAAGTATTTGTCCTGGTTTATTTGCTCATTTACTCATTTATGCCCAAAAATATTTAAGAAGAAAAGAGTACCTGCTGAAGCATGACTACAATCGCCTTCCCTATACCATCCTGCTATGTGTACTCTGTTCCCAAAGAACTTTGTCCCCCTGGTAGGAATGCCAAGATGTTTTCTATCACCTTACAAATACAGCTTAGCAAACAGCCCCAAATTGGAATTGAGACCATCTGTGTCATGAGCACAGCTGATGACAGTGATTAAGAAATACCCTACCCTGTCCCTGCTTTGTAGTCTGTATGCTGGACCACTCAGATAAAAGTTTCCTAGAATGACAGCAGAAGCACTCTTGTGCTGAATAGCATGGAGTCCCTGGTTCTGTGACTCGAGTTCAACCTCAGTCCCTTGTACTGGTCACTGGCAGAAGGCAATAGTTTACCCATTACAATCTAATAAAGGGGGAAGAAGAGGATTCTTCAAGGAAGAATGCTTGAAATGCGCCAGGTATTTTTATATACTTTAGAATAACTCAGCAAGGTACCCATCTATTTATTTACTTATTTATTTATTCAATGGTTTTTCAAGACAGGATTTCTCTGTAACTTTGGAGTCTGTCCTGGAACTAGCTCCTGTAGACCAGGCTAGCTCAGACTCACAGAGATCTGCCTCTGCCTCCTGAGTGCTGGGATTAAAGGCGTGCGCCACCATCACCTGGTGGTACTTATATTTTTATAGCTGGAGTGAGATCTAAAAACAATGTACTTGGCAAGGTCATAAACTAGGAAAATAAATAGAATTTGATACCAAGCAACAATTTAAACCTTTACTTACTTTTAATGATGAAATAGAAGAGGTATGAATTTTTAAATAGTATTAAAACCTGAGGATATTAAATCAGACCCTGATTTAACAGAGTATGCAAGGACTTCTTGACTATAAAGCACTGAGATGTGTTTTTGTACCTCTGACCCCATAGATGTTTCTAAGTACACTCTGTAATTTCTATTCATTTAAGAAGGCAAGCAAGCGACCTTCTTCTCTTATAGTTAATTTCTAAGTTCTTATGATCTGAAACACAAAGAAACACCAGCACAGAAGCAACTGCACAGAAAGGTAATACACACCTGTTTTATGGCCTGTTGAGCCAAAAAAGCCATCTGCAAGGGGTTGGGTTTTATTGTCTGTCGTGGTATATTCTGGTTTGGTGGGTATCTCAGCTGTTGAGGATAAGGAGGAAGAACTGGTCCATTGGGTTTAGGGCTGTGATTCTGAAAGTTTATTAAACGTGGTGGTGGATGCTAGAAGAAAGAAATGAAAGCACTGCAGTAACAAGGGCCTCCTAAAGAGGGGCCCAGATCTTTCCTGTGTAAAATCCCAAAGGCTAGCAGCTCTGCCACACTAAGACCACAAGAAGCAATGGGGAGGATGGCAGTAATCTATTTTTAAAGAGGGAAGGGGAAACAGTGACTGCGAAAGGAAGGATGGGGTGAGCAGAAGGAAGAGGACAAAGAGGAAGGAAGGGAGCTTTCCTGGCAGAGGGGTGGGGTAAGGAAGCACACCTGCGAGCAGTCATACAAACCCCGCGCTCTTATGCAAGTCTCTTTTCCATCACTTAACTGTCTTTACAGTCAGGAATTGTTGCTTCTTTGTTTAAGATACCATCAATGTATATGATCAGAACTTCTTAAGAGGAATACTTCTCCCCATGTTCACAGAGAAACAAGTCCTTACCATCTATAAGGTTCACAGAGCAACACCTCAAACTCTGACATTGTGAAGGCAAAAGCCATTAAGTGCAGCTCTGCCCTCCCCGCTAGTTTTTCCTACTTTTTAAATTACTCCCCTACTCTAAATTAACCGCTTCCTTTCCCCCTTTCTCCCTTAGTTTAGACTATATTACAGAACCCGTGAAAAACAGATTTACGGCGTTTCTGAACCAACTGAAATTCCACAGGGGAGGAGCAGAAACAGTATTAGTGGTGAACTACACAGAGAACAAGCCAGAAACAACTCTTTTTGATTTTCCTTGAAAATTTGTAACATGAGGGTTTTATACTATGAAAAAAACAAGCAGAAAATAGTGAGGAATTATAGTAGAGATTTTCTAAATTTTAATGAATGGTTTCTCAGGGAGAAGAGATAGCTTTCTGTCACCACAGCTTCATCCTCTCAGTAACTGCTCAACACAATAATTCAACCAAAATGACATTTGGTGCCAGAGCACTGCGACTAAATGCTAACCCTGCCTACCACTAAGATGCTGACAAGTGAGCAATAGGGGAGTAGTCCACCCATTTCCTGAACTGTTACGCTACAGTTGGGTTCATTTAGAAGAATATTTCTGACAAGCCCAAAAGACTATTAAAACTCGGGGGAGGGGAAGGTTCAGAGACAGTGTCTCTCTGCAGAGCCCTGGCTGTTTGGGAACTTCCTCTGTAGACCAGGGGGGCCTCGAACTCAGAGATCTGCCTGCCTCTGCCTCCCTAATGCTGGGATTAAAGGCATGTGCCACCACAGCCCAGCTGCTTTGGCTATTTCTTAGTAAAAAGGCAATTAATTAAGATGATGGATTAACTCCTTTCCTGGTTAAAAACTAGTGGTAGAACATTTGTTTGTAGCATGTCAGGGGCTTGGGTTGGGTTCCAGCACCACAAATAAGCAAATAACAACAAAAGCATGAATGTCTGTAACTCTCAATTAGGTTGAAGAATTCTTTGAAAGATACTTTAATGTTTATTAAATTGCTATTCAAAAGGCTATGCCACTTACATATTTTTCCATAAAGAACCACATTATATATCCTAGTATTAGTAGACTACTAATAAAATAGCTTTTCCCCCTAATTAACTAATATTTCTTTTTTATCAGTTATTCATCTGTATTATCCCTGTTTCCTTTCTGCTTTTGTTGTCAAGACATTCTGAGCTGAGCTTTGTTCTTAAATGTAATGAGAATTCTTAGCATAGTTCTATCCACGAGATTGACTTTTATGAAACTCCAGTTCATTTGTGCCATTTACCAAACTCATTACAAACCCCTGTCCAAACAGGGAGAATATAAAATTAACTGAAAGTTGTAAATTCTATGAAAGAGATGGATGAACTCCTCACCAGGCTTTTACTCATCTAGGCATGCCTATATCTAACCTAAACAGAATTGGCTAAACTATTTAATAAGTACGCAGAACGAAAATGGGATCGGAAGACTTAGAGAGATGACTCAGAGAATTGAGCACTTGCTGTGTGGTTCAGATCATCAGAACCCGTATAAAACAGTGGGGTAGGCATGAAGGATGATTTGTAATCTCAGCACCCAGAAGGCAGAGCTAGGGCAAACTGGCTAGCTGGACTAGCTAACTCAGTGAGGTCCCTGGGCAAAGCAAGAGACTATGCCTCAGTAAGTGAAGTAAATAGAAATAAAGGAAGATACTGATGTCAACTTCAGGCCTCCACATATGACATGTTCATGGCTACCTGTACATGTGTGCATGAGGACATGCACAGATAACACTTGTTCATCATACAATGCATACACATGCTAAAAAAGAGAAAAGGATTGAAAAATGACAGATTACACATCTAGTAAGAACTGAAATAGTATATGGATTTGCTCAGGAAAAATGTAAAAGGCTGAAAAGAAAGGATTCTAACGGGCTGCCTGACGTCCTCTACTGTACCTTGTCCTAGTTTCTAGAATGCAGTGTGGGTTTCTAAATACTACCTCCAAAGAGATTCATGTACCCATACAGGAATCAGAGGTACACAGTTGTTTCTCATCCATCACAGGCCTAAGTTATTTGGGAACATAAACATTTATTCCTTGCTAGGATTGGATGACAATGCATGGGGATTGATAATAGCAAGCAAATAAATCAGTTTAGAGTTCAACTAAAAACTAGGGGTTAGATCAAGGATCCTTTAATGCAGTCAATTTTTAGTATTTAAATGAAGGACAGTGTGTGTGGGGTGTTGGTAACTGTAAGCTGCTGAATACAATCACACTACAGTTAACTAAGGTAGGACAGGCCTGCTTCCAAATTTACCTGATGAGAGATGGAAGGTTGCTGGATGGGCCCTTGCATTCTAGGGTTTGGTAAACCCACAGGTGCTGGCCTCCGTTGCACCTGTTGCCTCTGAGCCATTACCTGTTGCTGCATATGCTGGAGTCGTAACTGAGCTAGGCTGATCTGTGTTGGGAACTTGGATAACTGGTTGGAAGGTAAACCACCTGGTGGCTGTGAACTCTGTTCCACGACAGGATTCTGCTTAGGTATTTGTGGCTGGCTCTCTTTATCCTCGATTACTAAAGAACCTAATTAAAAAGAAAGAAACAAGATAAGTTTTTATAATGGGTGAAACACCACATTTTATATGGTTACTGATTTGGACCTCAACTGACAAAGAATTTTGGATGCAGACCCCTCTAAACTATTAAAAAATAGAGGCTCCCAATGAGTTTTTTTATGTATATTCTACGTGAACTTACCATATAAAATTTTTTATGAAAAAATACTAATTCTTTAAAAAATAGTAAGATTTAAAATCAGACATCTCCCTGTCCCACATTTTCTATTTCTAAAGCTGTTTCTTTTAGTAAGGCAGATCAAGGTGTTTGAGTCCAGGTACTGGCTATATATTGATAAGCAAACAGCTATGTACATGTCTCAGATTGGCCCGCAGCATTCTTCTGTTGTTCTGTATGATGTCATCGGCAGATGGATGACATCCGTCTGAGTCTATTTCTTCTTTTCCCATTGTACATCGTGATGAAAGCACTGACTCCCCCTCCAGCTCTCTTTCCTTTCTCACATATAATCTAGTTTTGGGTCAGGTGTGTGTGTGTGTGTGTGTGAGAGAGAGAGAGAGAACAACCATGTTTGACGATTCTAAAATCCAGGAACCCAATATGCCAAAGGAAATACTGGTTGTTGAGAAACAATGTCTAAGGAACTTTTGAGCTTTTCTTTGTATCATTTCCAGTGATGAAGCTGAAGAGCAAGAATATTTTCATTCATTTAAAAGAGCAACAAGAAAGCTTAGTGGTAACTTTTGACTGCACTGTTTGCAAGGATTATTTGCTTCCTAATGTTGCCAAGATGCCATTTTCTGACTCACTGAGCTCTAATACTTCAGACTGTATGTTCCCCGTCAATTACTTAAAACCTGTCTCCCTCAGCCGCCTTCTCTGCATTCACACAATTTATAATCTGACCATGTAAAGAAAAGATCTAAAACCCAAAACAAACCCCAAAAATGGAAAACGTAAGGAAGAAAAGTCTGTAAGTAAGATGAACAATTGAGCCACTAGAGGCTTTAAAGTTACACTGCTGACATTCTGACAAGCATTGAGGTGGGGGTTGAGGGTTGGGGGTTAGCGTAGGGGTAGGGTACTGTGCTCTCACCTACAAAGTTTGTGCTTGTAAAATTAAATTACCTAAAAACTAGATTAGGCTGGTTAATCCCAGCATTTGAAAGGCAAAGGTAGGCTGGTCTCTGTGAGTTTGAGGCCAGTCTGCTCTACAAGAGCTAGTTCTAGGACAGGCTCCGAAGTTACAGAGAAACCCTGTTTTGAAAAAAAAAAGATTGGGGGAAAAAAAAAACCCCAAAACACAAACAGGATTCTATGGGGAGGAGAGGCACTGCTAAATTCCTAACTTAGATACCCTATAAGCTAACATTCATACATATTATCTCAAAACAAGTTATGTATATATTCATGCATCTGTGTTACCATATGAATATATTAATGACTTACTGTGTGGCTGTAAAGCAAGATAATGGATGGGGATGTTATATTCAGTAACACGTCAAAACCAATGAGAGCTCTGCACCAAAATAGTCAAACAGAGAAAATGCACATAATGGCGTACCCAGGTTAATAATGTTTTGGGCCCAGAAACTAGGATCACAGTGAAACTGGATGGTGTTGTTGGTCACAGGAGAAGCATCACACCTTGCACGAAGAAGGTGCCGTAACCGATATGTAATCTAGAAGCAAGCAGAGAAAGAACATTAGTATGTTTCTTGGTAAATAATGTTTCTTGGGTAAATAATGTCCCGTGAATAGCTAAAACAGTTTCTGCTACGTGTGCAAGTAATCATATGTGGGTTACAAAAATGGTCATATAAGCCAGGCATGGTGGTGTATGCTTTTAATCCCAGCACTCCTGAGGCAGAGGTAGGAGGAAGGATCTCTTGAGCTGAGGATAGCTTGGTCTATGTAATTCCAGAACACAAAGAGACCCTATCTCTAAACAAACAAACAAACAGAAAGAGGATCATAGAAAATTTTCTGTTCAAATGTTACTGTTTTGTGATATGACTCAGCTGTATTGCTTATTGAGCTAAAAAGTATCTTAGTAGCAAGTTAAAACTGTCAGAGCACAGCCCAAGAATGTAGTCCTGTGAGAATTCTGAAAGCTTGTGGGAAAACAAGACAAAAGAGTCTTGTGACCTCAGTTTCTTCAAAACATAGAACTGTTCTTGGAATGTTGTCTACACTCCTTCCAGGTATAGTAGATAGGAATCAGTTTACTTGTTATTCACACGCCTCTATAGAAGAATGTGTTTTTGCCAAGTGTAGTTTGTCCTTGAAACTAAACACCTTATTCACGCAATCCTTCTTAACCTTTAGAGTAAAATTGTCTGATGCTCTGAGTAACAGTGGCTACTGCACGAGACGTTAGTCTGTCTTCTATTTAGGCCCTGCTCTCCCAGGTTCATGGCACCAACTGGAGTGCTAACCAAAATCCAACTTTTAGAATTAAGGACACTTCAGGAAAACATCAACTCACTTTCCTTGCTTTTACTGAAGTACTTCCTCTTTTCCATTTCTTTTTGCCATTGTTGTTGAGATTTACGACTTTTATACGCACAGCTATTTGTATACATCTGTGTACCATGTCCGTGCCTGGTGTCCTGAAGGACAGAAGAGGGTACTGATTCATTAAACCTAGCACAAAAGGCAGATTAAGTTGCCACATCAGTGCTGAGATTTGAAATCAGGTCCTCTGTAAGAACAGTCAGTGCTCTTAACTGCTGAGCCATCTCTGCAGGCACTTACTACCTTATTCTTCTTTTAAAGTATTCAGCATCTAGACTTAGGGTACTAAGGAAATAGAGAATACAAATGAATCTGTCTAGGAAATGGAATCAGCTCTACTTGTAGGATAATTTTTACTTCTCATTATGACTCCTTACAAGCAGCCGTCTTAAAATTCCATGCTATCTTACATCATATACTTTTCTCTATGTTACAGTTTCCAATGCCTACTTTCTTCTTTTCCAACATTACTGTCACAATTCTTGAGTTTCAATATCCAACCTGATTGCTGTGGCTTTACAGATGGCTTGCTCTGGTGCCTCACCACCAGCACTACAAGTGCAGTTCCCATCAACTTTTCCTGTCCTTCCCCTGCTAATACTCAACTTATATGCAAGCCAATCATACACATATTCAAACTCCTCTTTCATTTATACAATTACATGCACTCTTTCTCTGCAACCTTTCCTCCAGACAAAGTAAACCAACCCACCCTAATCTCTCTGCCTGAACTTAATGGAACTGACAAATGAACTGACCTTAAATCCATGGCCAGCTACTTGAGGTAGACTTGCTATCACATGACATTTCACTGGGTTGTTCACTTTCTTATTTCCTTTCCCTAACAAGCAACTTCAAGGGAGGTTTCCCATTTCTAGCACTGGGAATTCTCTAAGTTGGCTTATACACACACATAAATACACATAAACACACACACCACCAACACCCACTTTTCATGCATTTATTTTTTTAAAGGTTTATTTATTATATATACAGTGTTTTGCCTGCATGGTCACCTTCACACCAGATGAGTGCGCCAGATCTCATTACAGATGGTTGTGAGCCACCAAGTGGTGGCTGGGAATTGAACTCAGGACCTCTAGAAGAGCAGCCAGTGCTCTTAACCACTGAGCCATCTCTCCAGCCCCCTCATGCATTTATTTTTAATGGCGTGTTAATGGCCTTCCCAAGAGACACTCCAGACAATAGAAGCTATTGCTACTACCCTTGGTCACCTCCCAGCACTTGCAGGTAACACCCCATTGTTGAAGACACCACACAATTTCAACATAGCAGTACAGTCTGAACTAACATGGAAGCTCTTCCCTGAGGACTACACACCTGCCAAGGGAAAAAAACAACCAATAGTGCTATTCAGCTATAAAAGCCACGAATCACACAACTGACTCATTACGATGTTCCCAGTGGTGCAATGTTGGCACTTATACCAGGGGACTTAAGGCCTGCTCCATAGGAGTGAATTCATGGCTGGTATTGTAAACCTACCCAACTACCTGTAGACCAAAATGCCTGTTGTTAGATAGCATCTTCTAGACAGCACCAGGAAATTCCAAAGACATGGTTACTTAAGTAAGACTTGCAGAATGACAATGACAGCATACCAATATGGATGGAGGAAATTTCACAAAGTCCCACCTCTAGATGAAGAGCTACAGGCAATCAATGGCTACCAAAAAATAAAAAAAAAGTACTAGCTTTTATCAAAGACGAGCTCCCGAATAAGTTATATAATCCAGAGAGGTCAGCCCAAAAGACATCTACATATGTACACCACCAAAGAACTCAGTAGGTGTGTGTGTGTGTGTAATAACAATAATAAAAGAAATAGCCATGAATTTGAGGGATGGGCATAGGAAGAGTTGGAGGAGTGGAAATATAGAACCCATCCAGAAAAATTTAAAATCTTTAAATTACTTAAAGAGCAATAGAGAGGACCTGGAGAGATTGCTCAGCAGTTAAGAGCACCTTGCTGATCTTGTAGAGACCCGGGTTCAGTTTCTAGCACCCACACAGCTCACAACCATCCATAACTACAGTTCAAGGGGATATGGGCTTTTGATTGCAAGCACATACGTGGTGCACACACATACGTGTAGGAAAAACATTTATACTTATATACATAAAATAAATCTAAATAAAAAATGATGAAAAAATAAAGGGGACTGAAGAAACTCAGGAGGTAAGTGCATTTGGAGCTTTTGCTGAGTTTGGGTCGCACCCAGTGGTTCACAATTGCCCTCAACTTCAGTTTTAGAGGTCTGAGGCCTCCTTTAATCCCAGCAATCAGGAGGCAGAGGCAGGTGGATCTCTCTGAGTTCAAGGCCAATCTGGTCTACAAGAGCTAGTTCCAGGACAGGCTCCAAAGCTACCGAGAAACCCTGTCATGAAGAACCAAAAAAAAAAGTTTGACTGCAAAAGAAACAAAAAAGAACACAATAAATATATTGAAACCAATCAGCAGAAACTAAAATCATCTTTATTAAGATTTATGAAGTATTGTTTCCAGGAGAGAGATTATACAAGCAAGAGCAGATTTCATTTACTCTCTCCTATATTCTGGGGCCATCTTGGAGAGAGCAAGGCTGGGTTTACTTGCCCCTTCCTACTTTTGTTTTGCTTAACAGGTGAACAGTAGGAATGGTTTGGGACCAAAGTTAGTTAAGTAGTTCTCAGATACCCCACTCACCAGTACAAGGTAGTAAAGAATAGAAGGCAGAGTTTAGTCCAGTTTAGTTTAGTTTGTTCCCAGAGTCAGGCTCATGCTGAGCAAGGTTCACATCTGGTTCTTGGATGCCCTTGGGCAACTTAGCTACTCCATGGGAAGGCACAGAAGGTTCGACCCTTAAGAACCACAGTTTCCCCAAGGTCTGTCCTATATACAGTCACACACTCTCCTGAACCTTTTCAGCTGATTGGAAGTGAAAAGGGAACTCCATCCCCTTCCTTGTTTCTCACCAGAATCTTTTTTTCCTTTGGGGGAGGGGGTTCCTGACAAGAATAGCCTGACAATATTTGTATTAAGATCCAAGGTAAAAGAAAAATCTATTTTCTAAAACAGTAAGCTTAGGTGTGCCTTCTTAGAATGGCTAGCGGAAAACACAGTACTTCTCCAGCACCAGCCTGCTATGCCAATCCCAGACAAGCTAAATTCAGGCTGTTTTTATGTTGCGCATATACTTCTGTGCTAACTATTGTAATAAGCCTCTTTGGTCCTTTCCTAGTTTGCTCACTCCCAGCCCTGTCACCTCACCATCATGCGTGCTGTAGTCAGCTCGTCTACAGGGTTCTAGTGCGCAGCCTCTGGCCTCTTCTGTTTCTGTGCAGCACTCAATTTCCTCCAAGCATTCTCTCCGCCATCCAGCTCGCTGCAGCTTTTCTCTACTCCCGATTCTGAGTCACTTGTGTTCTTGGGACCATCCTCAACAGTCTCTAAGTTTTACTACTTCCTCTTCGCACTATTTAAATGCAGCTCTTTAAGGGCAGAATTTGCTTTTTTGCTACTGTCCCTCAAAACTCAGAATGTTGTCTGGCAGATGGAAATACCGAATAAGTAGCTGTTAAATAAGTAAATTTTCTCCACATGACTACAAAACTTCAAATAACTATAATAAATTTTGACTATAATGTATGAGTGCACTTTGGAAACTGCACTGTGCTAACAGCAGATAACACAATGACACATCCTATGTTCTTCTCCTTTTCTTACTTTTTCTTACTCTTTAACAAAAATAATACTCATGAAATGTTCAAACAACTTGTACTGCCCAATGTTATCATTTTCTTAAATGCAGTAAAGAATTAGCAGTAAAAATGGGGGCTCAAGTTGTAGTTCTAGAGTAGAGAGCCTGCCGAGCATGCAGGGACGCTGTGGTTGGTTTCCCAGTACTATATAAATTGGGTGTTTGGTACATATCTAATCTCTGCATTCAAGAGTTGGAGACAGGAAGAGTAGAGATTCAGACTACATAGTAAATCTAAGGCCAACCTGGACCACAAACAAGCACAACCACTGAAAAAAGTATCATGTATTTTTTCAACATGTATTTTTATGAAATAAACGAGGCTAACCTTACATTTTTTTCACTTTAATTATTTTCTTAGAAAGACAGGATCTAAATTCAGCAGCTACCTAATTTACTCAATTCTTAGAACATCTCTGCAGTCATGATCTATATACAAGTGAGGTAGTGTAGGAGGTGTTCTTTGTCTCTCTCATATCACATAGAAAATGCTCTCCAGGTTCATCCTATACAACTGACAGACTGCTATGGTTCATATGAAAACTATCACCAAAATATGTTGAAGTTTAATTCCTACTGTGAGTCATCAAGCATTGTAGGTAGGGATTAATGGAATCAATCCCCTTGAATGTAGGACTTAAGAGGAGGACTGGGAAGAAAGCCACTCTGGATGACACATGTATGTCCTTGTTAAATGATGCATTTTCCTACGTTGGGACATTGTAGTCTCTCCACCAACATGAAGGCCTTCATCATATGCAGGCCCCTGAACACCACATTTCAATATGCACACCACATTCCAGTCTCCAGAACCATGGGTTGAATAAGCTTTCGCTCTTTATAATGAACAGTACTTTATAAGCATTGGATTGCAGGTAACATACAATATATTAACTTTATCTGCTTTGATCTATACCCCAAACTCAGATTACTAGATTGTAATAATAGTTCTACTTTTACCTTAGTTTGAGGAACACATACACTGTTTTTAATCACAGTTATACTAATTTACAGTATAGAAGGGATCATAGAATTTACAGTATGTTCAACTCTGCAAAGTCACTTAATAACTTATATTTATATAATTTTAAAATTGTTAAAAGTCTGCTGAAAGTAGCCCCTCCATTCCCTTCACCCAGAATCTTCAACTTTTAATAATTATTTGCTCGAGTACCCACTCAACCTCTCCTAAACACATTTTTATTGATCTTTTCTGAGAGCATGATGCAGACACAAGGTTGCACTCCAGTGTGACCTAAAGTAAAGCAAAGATTTAATAAAATAAAGCAAAAATTAATATAATCAGCAAATTCTAAACTAAGAAAACACCTGATTTAAGCTACCAGCAATCCAAACACTTGGCCAGGTTCCTTTGACATGCTCCTTCCATTCTGAGTACTGTCTAGTTTCTGGTACAGCAAGATACTCTGTATACTCTGCACTACCTTTTTCTTCCTAAGTGCTTTGAAACCAGGATAGCAAGCTCAGGTATGGGGAGCACACAAACACATCTATCTGTAACTAGACATATACAGCTGTCTGTGCATATACAGAAAACTCGGTTTGTACTTTGCTTCTGGGTTGCTGCCAGTGTGGTTAAAATCTTGGTGGAACTGTGAACCAAAATAAAATCAGAATGTTCAAATTTGTGGTTACTTTGTCATAGCTCTGACTATCAGTCCAGGCTTCTGGGTGACCCCCAGTCCTAGTTCTACTACATCCCTATATTGATGGAGTAGGGATAAGATGATTCCTCCATGTCAGAAAGACACAAGCATTTTTGTTTTTTAAAATTGTATCTTTTCTCCTAGAAAAACCTAGAAAAACACTATACAAACCTAGTAGTTTTAGTAATCAAAGGTGGTCATTTAAGGAATTTCTTGTGAGAAAAACAAATATGAATATGCACACTGGAGCTGGCAAGATGGCTGTATGGGTTAAAAGCAATTACTGCTCTTCCAGAGGACCTGGGTACCCTTCCCAGGACCCATGTTGGAGGGCTCACAGACACCTGGAACTCCAGCTACAACGGATGCTCTCTTCTGGCCTTTGTGGGCATCCAAAAAAATACACATAAATAAAACTAATTTTTTGAGTACTTCCTTAAGGGTAAACAAATGTAATTAAAAGAATTTATAAGGCATATTCCCTGGCTGTAACTACCTCCAAGCTAAGATGTAAATTCTTTCTATTTAATATTGAGCTTTATTTATACTTCAGAAATCAAGTACCTATTTAAATATTTGCTGAGCAGGTAACAGAAAGGTCTAAGAGTAATATCAGATATAGCCAAACTTGGCTCCTTGTCATGTGTTAAATACTTAGGATTTTTACCTGCATTATTATCTATCTAAACCGTGAGCTGTTACACTTGACAAAACTCCTGATGTACTTAAGATAATCTTAAGAGCTGTAAGGCCTAGATAGTACAATGAATAACTAAAATTTCATTAAGTCTACCTGTTCATCGCTTCAGACCTACAAGAACTTAGAATGAATTCACGTAGTGGCATTTCAATTATAGTTTAATAAATAAAGCTTCCTGAAGATCTGAAAGTAAAACAGCCCCACTAGTCAGTCTTACAGACCAGGTAATGGAAACACACACCTTTAATTCCAGTAGCCACTCTAGTATGCCATAGAAACTGGGCGGTGCATGGCTTTAATCATAGTACTGTGGTGTAGGAGGTTCTTTTGTTCATGTGTTGCTTTCATTGGTTAATGAATAAAGAAACTGCTTTGGGCCTGATAGGGCAGAACTTAGGTAGGCAGAGTAGACAGAACTGAATGCTAGGAAGAAGAAAACAGAGTCAGAGAAGCCATGGATCTTCCGCCTGAGATGGACGCTGGTTAGAATCTCCGGTAAGCCACTGCCATGTGGTGGTATACAGATTAATGGAGATAGGTTAAACTAATATGTAAGAGTTAGCCAATAAGAAGTTAGAGCTAATGGCCAAGCAGTGTTTTTATTAATACAGTTTCTGTGTGGTTATTTTGGGTGTCCTGGGCGGCTGGGACAAACAAGCAGCCCTCTCCTCACCACTGTGATGCACGATTTTAATCCCATCCCTAGAAAGGATTATAAAACAAAAAGAAACAGCCTTCAAACACAGTCTCACTCTGAGATTCCTGGAGGAAGGATCATCAATTTGGACTGAAGTCGAGGTAAGAGCCAATGGCTTACTGTTTCGGATCTTAAGGTTGAACCCCAATTTCTCTGAGATCTTACTAAACATGCTTCAAATTCAAGTGTATATACAATGAAAAATCTAGCTAATTATTCACCATAATATGGAATAAAATTGTTTTAATGCAAAAAGTTTTTTTTTTTTTGGTGGAGTGGGGGTGGACAGAAAGATAAACAGAAGTGCTTCAGAGGAGGGAACGGATCTCAATGAAGCATCAGAAGAGCACCATGCTCTGGGTACTGCCGGTAAGAGTAGGGAGCTGGTGTAGGGCCAGAACTTGACACTCAAAGGGGTAAAAGGTCCTTGATCAATGATAGGGGAGAAAGGGGGCAGGAGCCCAATCACCCTTGTCACACTTGCTCCTGCATACTTTCCTAACCATTGGCAGTAAAGAAACACTCTCTGCCATTACAAATGACAGCTTCATTTTTTGAGTCTCTACTAACATAATTTTTCTTGCCTTCCTTCTAAATAAAACACAGATTTAAAGTTTAACAAATGACAAGAGAAACGTTAAGAAAGTAATGTGAAGTTTAAATATTTCAAGATTTTATGATGGGACTTCTGAACGGACTCTCTCACTTCATAGTTTCTGTCTCTTTCTCCAACTATAAAAAGATGAACTAACTAAATTAGAAGACATAAACAACGCTAAATCCTATTAAAATGCTTCTCCATAGTCAAAAAATAATTAAGCAAAAAGGTTCCCTGGATTGGGAAGTTTGCAAACCACACACAGAGACAGACAAACAGACACACACACCCCGGGGCTGAAGATGACTCAGCAGTTAAGAAGACTATTTAGCACCCATGTTGAGTGGCTCACATGGCCAATAACTACAGGGAATCTGATGTCCCTGGCTCTCACAGCACCTGCACACATGTGCATATCCCTACATATAAACATGATTATAAAAAAGTCTTTAAAAAACTGTCCAATAGATCTATGAACAGGTGATGAACCCCACAAACCAACAAGTGAAATGCAAATCAAAATCCCAAGGATTCACTACAACATCATGCTTGGAACTACAGCTGTTAGCTAAGCAATGGTCACAGTAAGTGCTGGTGAGGATTAGAGACTGGTGGGAATGTAAATTGGTATAGCCATTATGGAAAATCGCATGGAGGTTCTTCAAACAATTAAAACTAATACTATATAGCCTAGCAAGCTCTCTACATATATTCCCAAAGAACTGAAAAGCATGGCATAAATTTCTGGCCTTCCATGTTTATGGTATTTTTCATGATGGTAAAGATAGAAAAACAACATATGTCCACTGATTGAGATGCATATGCAAGATTATATATGATATATATATACATATATGTATATGTATTTACCTTTATGTGTCTACTGGTGGATAAATAGTGATAGACAGATCTACATTGCTGTGGGATAATGCTCTTGTATCCTGTAATGATTTGTCACTTGCACTGGTTTAATAAAATGCTGATTGGCCAGTAGCCAGACAGCAAGCATAGGTGGTGCAACCAGACTAGAAGAATTCTGGGAAGAGGAAAGGCACAGTCTGCAGCCACCAGCCAGCCAAAGAGGAAGCAAGATGAGAATGCCTCACTGATAAAAGGTACCAAGCCACGTGGCTAAACATAGATAAGAATCATGGTTTGATTTAAGTTGTAAGAGCTAGTTAATGATAAGCCGGAGCTAATAATTTATAATTATTATAATAAGTTTATAATTAATATAAGCTTCTGTGTATTTTGTTGGTACTACACAGCTGCGGGACTGGGCAGGACAGAAACTCCCGTCTACTTTATATACTTTCATATATCAACCTTATATACACTGGAATGGTATTTAGCAGAAAAAAAATAAAACAAAGACAAAACCAAACAAAAGACTAAACAATAACAACAAAACTTCTGCCATCTAAAACAAGAATAAAATATAAAATAGGCTATGCTTAGTAATAACACTGTAACTTAAGTCAGTGTAAGATAGATGAGCATATCTCATACCAAACCACAAAGATCTCACATCACAAAACAACAAAAGTCAAATATGTAGAAATAAAGTACCAGCGGAAAAAAGGTAGATAATGCTGAAGAAGGTCAAAGAATAATTTTCAAAAAAAATTAATTACAAAGGTTTCTATACTATATAGATTTTTGCTTAAAGAAATAGTAATTTTAGAAATACATAAGTCAGTATGATAATAGCATTCAGCCACACTTTGAGAGACCTGCCTTATATTATTCATAAATATTTGTTATTAAAGTAATTATTAATTTAAATAAGTAAAACCTATGTAACACATATGTACTACCTCTGCCACTTGGTTCCAAAGAATAAAGGACAAAAGATGTAGAATCTTAATACTTAAGAATATAAGTATCTGCTGACTTTCTAAGTAATATTCTTGTTTTTAAACCAAAGTTGAGACCAACAATATAAGCAGCCCTGGAAGCTCAGTGGAAAAGGAGCGTGGCCCCTGCCAAAATCAGTGGGCAGAGATGCTAGTGCTGTAGGTACAGTGCACCAAATCTTGAACCACCCTTATGAGGCTGTTCAACACTCAGCAGCATATGCTGTACATGCTGCAGTGTAAAGCTGAGAGAGGATAACCACACATTCAATGCTAAGGTTTGATACAGCTCTTTACAGGACGTGACAGTGTTAGGTATGCTATTTACCTCTGTGCCTTTTTTCATAATTTGTCCAATGAAATGACTAGCTACATCTAATAATGATGTAAAATTCAACATGGAAAATGCTTAGAATTGAATCGTGGCATGCTGCAGGTGACAGTAAATGTTTACTATCAGTATTATTACACTGGATTCATATGTCACAAAGAGTGAAAAAACAAATAAGAGTGAAAACAGGAAATTAAAATTTAAATCACATCAAATCCATTTCAGGTAAAAATTTATAAAATCAAGTATTTTGGTCAATTGCTAAAATGCAATTAAGGGTATATAGACTGTGTTTTGTATTAGTTTTTTGGGGAAGGGGGGTTACCTGTGTGTTTGTAGACAAAGTCTCACTATGCAGCCCTGGTAGGTCTGGAACTCTCACTATGTAGACCAAGACAGCCTGCCTCAATCTCCCCAGTGCTTGGATTATGGGAGGCACCATCTTACCCAGCCATTTATTCTTTTTCCCTTCCTTTCTTCCCTCCCCCACCCAAGACAGGGTTCATTTGTGTAGCCCTGGCTGACCTGGAACTAGTTCTGTAGAGCAGGCTGGCCTCAAACTCATGGAGATCTGCCTGCCTCTGCCTCCTGAGTGTGAGATTAAAGGTGTGCATTGCCACCACTTGGCTCTGGTGCTCTCTCCTCTCTCTTACCAGCCGCTTGCTGTAAAGCAGTGCTGTGCTGCTGCCACTGGAAACAGCCCATTTAGAAAAATGCATGACGTGCTCTAACTGCTTGGAAAGTCCAGCCACTTCCTGCTGTTGTTGCATAAGTTTCATTCTATGGTCCTTTGCAAGACTCTGCAAATAAAATAATTTCAGAATTAATACTTCACATTCACTTTAATGGTTATTTTTGGATAATCAACTCAGATTAAGAACTACTCTGTACTCAACTAACAGTATTCAAAATGATCATAAGCACTTTCCTTCATAATACAAAGGATCACTCTGAACGTAATAAAAGTATAGTCTCCATGTTATCTCTACCTTTTGCCTATAGGTCTCTATGGAAGGGTCTTGCTAAATTAAACGAAAAACAGACACGGATTAGCTATAATATCGTAAAATCTAAATTCAAAACACACAGTAAAACAGACAAATCATCCAGCTATCTACTCAAATGACCAGTTCATCACATGATTTAACCAATACAGAGTTTCATGTTCTAGAGATTCTACCTCCAATTGCAACTAGCCTGTACCCAAGAATCATGTGAGGTGGGAGCTGAAACTTATCTCGTATTTGGCATTAAAAAAAATCAAATTATTTGTCTTGAGAGTTACTAGAAGAGCCAGTAGGTAAGTACTATGCGCTGCTAATGCATTCTCAAAGGCACTACATAAAAACAGAATGGGTTCAATACTAACATGGCACACCCCCCCCCCCCCCCCCCACCAAATCGGGTCACAATACTGACTTTCTCCACAGAAAATATATACTTAGAAAACAGAGGGCAATCAAAATGAAAGGCACTGTGGTTGTGTAATAAAAAAAAAAAAAAAGCACTACAAACATACAAACCTCATAAACCTCATGAAGAGCAGATAACATGGCTTTCTACTGGAACTGAACTCTCACTACCTGCCCTGGTCAGATCTGTCTGGACAGTGCACAGAGCTGCACTGCTAACAGTCAATGGCATTGTCACATCTACCCTGAGTCTAACAGCAGCAATGACCTCTGCAAACTGCAGTGCATTTTTAGAGTGGAGAAGAATTTTCTGAAAAACTGGAAAATGAGACCAAGAAGTTCTAGTATTTTGATTTTACAAGGTAGCATATAAAACAGGATCCATTCATCTGCTAGACAGGTGAATTCTGAACCAGAAGAATGGGAATGAAGACTTGGGGCATATTCAACAAGTAACATGGAATTTTCAAGGTGAAGTTCATCAAAACGAACACTGATGGCCAAGTACATTTTTATAGATTCTAGACTCTCCTTAATTTTTAACACTCTTCAAGTATCCAGAGCCAAGGCACTACTCTACAGTATTGTTAAAGTGATGTGTGTATAAATCTGAAAACATCAAATTCTGCTTAATGTGCCCATTTTTAAAACAACTGCAGAACCCTAAAAACACAGTTATTATAACTGGGCACTGATTCCTTTTATCCAAAGCACTTCCTAACATTTCCATAATAGCAGAATTATGAACAGCCATGGCTTCTTAGCAGGGACAGGACTTTCTGATAGAGATATTATCAACTGGTCAACTATGAATTAAAGATGAACTAGAATGTTTTCCTAATCGTCTCTCTTACAATTCTTTACATACTAGCATTCTCTTTTTCTCAACTGTTTCTTGAATATAAATTCTTTCTC
Organism: Alexandromys fortis; assembly: GCF_014885135.2. Taxonomy (NCBI): domain Eukaryota; kingdom Metazoa; phylum Chordata; class Mammalia; order Rodentia; family Cricetidae; genus Alexandromys; species Alexandromys fortis. The sequence goes on along the minus strand of NW_026067941.1, from coordinate 6,491,927 downwards.
TCGACATGCTAAAAGAATAACTAAATACTATATGGCAAGTTTACATGCCATATACACTGTGGTATATGGTATTGTGTGGACTTGTGCTGTTGCTATTGATGAATTTAAGAAAGGTGAGCAAGCTGGTACATGGTGGCTCAAGCTTTTAACCCCAGCACATGAGAGGCAGAAGCAGGTAGATCCCTATGAGTTTGAAGTCAGCCTGGTTGCCAGGTCTACAAAGACCAAAAGTCACATTTTTCAGTGTCTCAAAAAAAAAAAAAAAAAAAAAAAAAAAAAAAAAAAAAAAAAAAAGATAGTACATTATTTCTAAAATGGTTTTTACCTATAATTATAAACTATCCTATCTTGAACATATACTCCCTAAATGCTGCTTTCATAACTGAGACTATATAATGCGACTGGGCGTGGTGGTACAGTCCTGGGACCCAGCATCTAGGAAGGATTTTGAGTTCAAGGATAGCCTGGGCAGACAAAATGCAGGAAAAAAAGACTATACAAGATTGAGGGTAAGAGAAACATTATACCTATCTTGATGTGGGATTCCCCTCTGTGTCCAACTGGGAAGTGTCTTTGGGACTATCACAGGGCAGAATAGAGTAAGGTGGAGGAAATTCCAAGCAGAGATAGATAAAGGTGGAGTCAGTGAGAAACCAGGTAGCTGCAGCCTGGGAACTGTACCCAGTAGGTCACAGCCACGTGAGATGCACAGATTAATAGAGAGATAGGTTAATTTAAGATATAAGAGTTAGCTAGCAATACGCCTAAGTGATTGGTGAAGCAGTGTTTTAATTAATAGTCTGTGTGATTTATTTTGGGTCTGGGCGGCTGGACACAAACGAGCAGTCTCTGCCTACACCATCTATTTTACTTTTGTTGCTGGTTTGAGTCAGAGGTCTCAGTATAGAGGCCTGGCTAGCCTGGAACTCATAGAAATTCTACCTGCCTCTGCCTCCTGGATGCTGAAATTATAGGCATAAACCACTACACCTATTTTCCCTAATTTCTCAGAGGGTTAACTAAATGCTATGCACTACTAACATTGGACTGTAATATATGTCATTTGTTATTTTTTCATTGTGCAAGCATCGTAGAATGTACCAAAGTCAACAAAGACAGATGGTCATTAGGTGACATAGTATATAATCTTAAGAGATCACTATTACCACTTGTTATTGATAGGAACATCATTATTTGTCGCAGGACTCTATTTGAGAACGAAATCTCTTGCACAATGCATCTTTCTAAAAATTTCTGCTTAACTCCATCTTCCCCTTGGTGATACAATGGCTGTCACTTTAGTGAATATCAACAATCAGATATCCCTAGTGAGGCCTTTTGCTTAGTGCTGTAGAATAAATTGGAGGATTATGACACCTTAGTGTATGACAGGGCTATAAGCAGGTGGTCACAGTGCAGCACTCACAAAGGGAAGCACGCTGAGTCATAGTCCACAACACTGCCCTCAACTCACCTCAAGTTGGTGCAGAAGGGCTTTCCCTTTCTTGTTTATCTCCACCATCAACGTAAAGATGGCAACTTTAATATCCTGTTCCACCTGCTTTTGGTTTTGATTTACTTCAATTATTCTGAAAATGAAATAAAAGAGTATTTTAATTAATGGCAGATTTTCCAAGAATTCAAATTGGCTATCTTAAAATCTAAATTAGGCCAAAAATTATTTTAGACTTTCAAAGTTCTATCTCTAAGCTCTATTTAATTTATCTAGAAGACCTTAGAAACAATAATTCAGTTAAACAAAACTTGTAGAGTAAGTATATTTTAAAGAACATGTTTTTAAAGAAATATGTCACACAGCAAAAGCAATATGCTGATCTAAAAAGACAGGACCCGGGAGCAGCCTACAGCTAGAATTTATAGTCAAGATGAAACAAAATTATGAATGGGAACAAGTTCTACTCTGTGAGTGCGATACTCTCATCTCAGGGATCTGAGTTGGCAATTTTTCACCATACCAGAATAAAAAAACAAAAGACAACAATTAACAATTAGTTTACTTTTCTAAATGGTCCAGAAGTTAAAATACTTGTTGCATAAGCCTGATGACCAGAGTTCAGATCCCCACAACCGACATAAATGCAGGGTAGGTGTGGAAATCCACCTGTAAAGCCTAGGAAAGTGGAGACAGGATCCCCAGAGTGAACTGGTTAGCAAATCATCCATCTCTGAGTTTAAATGAGAGACCCTGCATCCATGAATAAAGTACAAGAGCATATGAAAACATATGAAAATGGGGGAGGGTCTTGAAACAAACAGTCAAGCAGTTAAAAAGAAAAAAAATACTAACAAACTTTAACACTTAGGAAATGTTGGGGTCACAAAGGTTTTTGCACGCACAGATCACTGAGAAAACAGGAGCATTAATCATGCAGGGGGTTCTTCAAAGGAGGAAATACCTGTTTTCCACCCAGAAGGCTGGGAGTGGGCACTGTTAACTACTTGAGAACCTCTGCTATCTTTAGAGGCAGACAGCACCCAAATCCCCTAAAAGGTTATCCCAGACTCTCCCTTCCTAGGTCTTTATCTTTATCTCCCAGTTAATAGAACCCATCCTGAGGGGAGATGCCACATTATTTTATGGCCTGTTGACCTTAACACTATCAGTGACCACACTAGATCCTAGGCCTTTTAGATACAAACCTATCTTCAGTCATATGTACTCTGCAAAGGAGTCTCTATGTAGTCACACATTAAGCTTTAAGGTGTACCTGGACCTGCACTGATTGTTGACTGGAAACTTTTCCCGTTGAATACGCTGGCAATAAATTGCCTGGCATCAGACTCTAGAAATGTGACCCAGTTTGTTAGTCAAACTGAACCGAATTTTCATCCTCACCTCTGTGCAGTTTGTTTCCCTGCCATGACACCTACAGGGATCCCCTTAAGAAAATACTAAATTATATAGAAATAAACTAAGCTGAGGGGCTATGCCTTAGTATTATTCAATGACTTTTAAGATAGAAAGCTTACTGGTTTCTCCTAAAAAATAAAACGGAATTATGTTCTTGATTTAATTAGAATTTAACTTTGGTGAAGTTGTACTTTTAGAAAATCGCTCATTAGGGCTGCTTGCTCTTTAAAAGCCCCTTAGTCTTCTCAGAAGAGGCAAATTTGTCAAACTGCTTTGAAGACCCAACCTTGTATAAGGAACTGGAGCTGTGTTTCTTTGCCTCTGTGAACTCACTCAACTACAAAGAAGATAAGAAAGTTTCTAGTCTGGGCCAGGCACCTCTTAAGTACTAGCTAGGGGACTACCAGGCTGTGCACTAATTAATAGTTTCTCCTTTTTCCTGAGTGCCTAACTCGAACTACTTTGTTTTATGAAATTTTTCCAAAATTATTATTTATAAAAAATGGAGATGAAATGGACAAAAAGAAAAAACAATACTAGACACTCCACATTGGAACAGCTTACAGGAGACATTTGGTGACTGCACCCAGTGCCACAACTACAAAAGCTTTATTTTTCCTGCCTGTTCCTTCCACAGTCACTCTAAAACTTAAAAAAGTTACAGAGATTGTATTCTGTTGTAAATTCTCAAGATAATTGCTTGAAATAAATATTGCTTCAGAATTACGAAAATCAGGTAGGTGTACAAAGCAACCAAAACTCATTCAGAGGTTCAAGCCAGACATTAGTGGTACATGCCTTTATTCCCAGCACTCAGGAGGTAGATGCAGGTAGATCTCTGTGAGTTTGAAGCCAGCCTGGTCTAGAGAGCTAGTTACAGGACAAGCTTCAACATTCCAGAGAAATCCTGTCTTGAAAAACCAAGCCAAACCAAAACAATAAAAACAAAACAAAATCTTCAGTGGTTCAATAGAACAAATAAGGAAAAACCCTGCATATTTCAACACAATTAATAACAAATTAGTAGCATAATTTTAATCCTTCTGTAATCATGTAGACTGTAAAACTATATAAACTAAAGATATATTTCTATGACAGTGCCTCATATGCACAAAACTTTGAGCTCAATCCCTACACAGACGAAGAAAGGAACAAAGGGAAAGAAAAGGGCACCAACCTAAAGAGTCTTTGATAATCATAATTCAGAAATCAAAGCCTCCTACACAGCAACGCTATTTTAAGGAGGAAAGAGCCCATATATGTTAAGTTGAGTGCTTTTGGGACGTTAAGAAAGAATATCAAAAACTCAAGCTGAATGTTGGCTGCATAGCAAGTTTAAGGTCAGCTGAAGCTTCAAGTGATTCTGCCTTAAAAAACAAACAAACCAACCAACCAAAATAAAAGCACACATATTAAAGGAACCCTAGCCACCTGGGGCACCACAAAAGTGGCCTCGTCCTTTCCCCATTCAGCCTTGCTAAAGACCAGTAGATAAGATTCCAAAGTTTGTCAACAGAGGTATACTCCCTTATTTGGCCACTTCCTTCCTCTGAGGCTGATTACCAAGGTCCAACCATCAAGGTATTGAAGTCCAGCAATCAAATCCCTCTTTGGCTCAACTATTTAACATGTCCAATTAAAATTAAACACTTCCCCATAACAGGGGGATTCCTGTTTATCTTGAAACTGCCATTATTCTTTGTGTCACAATTGTCTCTGCTCTATCCAGAGGCAGTCCCTTCAGGGCAAATATCCCCCACCCTCACCCCTACCCACTTGCTCCTTGTTCAGCTCCTTTGTCTTGTCTCTTATATTCAATCTTCTATCCCTCTGGGGCAAATAAAATCTCCTTTGTACTAAGTCCTGTACTGATTCCATTCCTTTCACTGTGTATCTCTGTGAATTCAAGGCCAGCCTGGTCTACATAGTAGATTCCAGGAAAGCCAGGACTCTACAGGTCATTGTCTTAAAACAAAACAAAATCATACAAAACTTTGTTTCAAAAACAAAATAAACAAAATCCCAAACATATGATCCCTATCTGTTTCATAAAACAGTAAGAACAATAAGATTATGAGCCAGGTGGTGGTGGCGCACACCTTTAATCCCAACACTTAGGGAGGCAGAGGCAGGCAGATCTCAGTGAGTTTAAGGCCAGCCTGGTCCAGAAAGAGAGTTCCGAGTCAGCCAGGACTGTTACACAGAGAAATCTTGTCTCCAGGTGGCGGGGATGGGGTAGAGGGGAGAGGATAGAAAGAATAGATTATGATGGTTTTAAGCAAGATGAACCCCAAAGGCTGACACAATTTTGCTGATGCAGTCTCTTATTCAAGGTCTTTCTTCTGGGCACTTCAAGACAGTTAAGACACTAGCAAGTGAACCGAGAGAAAGAGGACACAACATTGCTTGGTGTGCTAAGGTGGAATGTGAATTGTCAGTAAGTGCCCTAAATGGGAGATGAATCTAGGGGGCAGTTGTTTTTTCATGGAGCAGAAAAGGTTTCTAGTAAAGTATCTAGAAACAGACAAAGAATAAAGTGTTGTGTAATAGCTTTCTGGAGACTGAAACATTCTATCCTACAGGGAAGCTCCTTAAGCAGGAAGGAAGAGAAACAATTCAAAATAGCTTCAGGAAGTCGCTGAAATTAAACAAGTTCAGTAAGTCTTTCCCTGCCAGAGTAAGCAATAAAAGTGGAAAGTTTTTCTCAAACAGAGTGGAGCTGCAAAGAAAACTCTTGAGACCAGGCTAACTTATTAGAAGAAGCCAAAACAGGCCCAGCTGCCTGAAAGAGGTTTAGATCAACTCAGGTACCTGGAAAGGGCAGTCTCCAGCCTACTGGCTGAGGAGTATGCTCCAGGCTCATCTTTGTGAGAACATACTGTACACATACTAGTGTGGGCTTCGGTGATGCAGCTGACTTTGAGTTATTTTTGCTCCCCATATTCTTGTAAGTAAATATAGGTAATAAGAAGCATTGGCTCACCAAATTGTAATTTTATGGGTCTTCTTCCTCTGACTCCTGTCCTCCAAATTAATGTTATTATTGTTACATATATATGTATACACATGTGTGCATATATACCATATATGTATATAAATAAACACATTGTATGTATCTATATGTGTGTATTGGGTTCTCTATCTGGGGTGAGCAATCGTGTGTTGTGCCCTCCTAAGGAAATGTTTGGTCACAACAAAAGGGTACATCAAAGTTTAGTAATACCTAGTCTCAGTGTGCACTAAAACTTGTATCCCATGTAACTAAAGGATTAGGACCTGGGGAGGCACCTCAAATATTAGGAAATATAAAAATAGCAATTAAGTACATAATCAAATATTAAAGTAGCTATGTTATTGGCAAAGCTGTCTTTTTCTCAATCTTAAAAAATTGAAATTAGAAAACCACTATAAATATATATCAGATAAATAAGCTATTATTTAGTATACATTTTATTTAGTATATATTTTATTAGTGAAGAAATCACTTTCTAATCCAAAGTTTTTGAAAAAGTCTTACCAACCTTAAACTATTTGTAATCCAAAAGTTTAGCAATACTTTACAGTGAGTTGAAAAAAATCTAGAAATGCATACATTTATTTACTATACATAAAGGATTTATTTATAGTTTCATAAATATAAACTTACCTGTTTTGGATCTGATTTCCTGTATACTTTATATATTTTGTTTTTTCCATCAGTTTGGTGATTAGTGTATCTATGATACCTTTTTGATTTTGAAAAGCTTCTTCTATAAATTGATATCTGAAGAAATAATAAGCAAATAACTTCATACAAGTATCTATACAAAAAAGTTCAAAAGTTAAAAAAACCAAACCAAACCAAAACTAATACAAGAAGAGAATATGGGCCGGGAGAGATGACTCTAGTTAAGAGAACTTCTAGAGGCAGCTCATAACCACTGAAACACCAATCCAAAGGACTGTGTTCCCTTGTGGGCACCTGAATCCACACGCACATACAAAGACACACACATGAACAAATGAATCTAAAGAAAGAGAAATAATATAAAGGGTATAAAAAAAAATAAACCTTTGAAAATTCCAAATATGGGTTGGAAAGACGGCTGCAGTGGGTAAAAGTGCTTATTGCCAAATCTTATTTTGATTCCTGGGACCCCTGTGGCAGGAGAAGAATTCTCCTAAGTTGTCCCCTGACCTCCATACACATAATGTAGTATTCATGAATGCATGCACATGCACACACACAAAGTTTAAAAAGGCAGAATTTCCCATCCAAGAAGGGAGTCTTTAGATACTCTATTTCAAGAGTGCAGTAAACACCCAACATTCATAGTTTAGAGACTTGTACAGCCCATCTGACAGATGTAGCAAAAAGTAGTCAAAACTTAGTAAATATCTTAACAGCCTAACTATTTTGGTATTTCATAGTCATGAAGGTTTACTACAAATAAACACTTTCACTGGGTGGGGTAGTGTAATGAATCCCAGAACTCGGGAGGCAGGTGGATCGCAGTGAGTTCTAGGCCAGCCTGGTCTACAAAGTGAGTTCCAGGAAAGTCAGGACTGCTTACACGGAGAACCCCCCTCAAAAAAAAAAAAAAAAAAAAAAAAAAAAAAAAAAAAACCAACCCACCAAACAAACAAACAAAAAACACTTTCAAGATCATTTCTAAATAGTAATCAGCTTTGCTGTACAACTATAAAATTATTCTTCTGGGATAAGTGGGGAAAGGCATTTGATGCAGGACCTTTTGATAAAGTCTTGAGTGACTTATAACATGACACAGCATTTAGTAGTTGTTATTAATCTGGAAGTCAAGAATATTGATTGTAAAACAGAACAAAAGAAAAAACAAACAAACAAAAACCAAACCAAACCAAACAAAAAGGGTGACTGTGGCAAATTACAGAAGAGAAGCATGTGAAAAGACAGGGAGAGTGTACATTACAGAAAGAACTTTAGGGCTAGCAAGATAGTGTAGCAGGAGGCTACATTATCTGGCTTATCATTATCCCTAAGCCAGAAAACCCAGGTTCCATACTGAGAGCTGACTTCTGAAAGCTGTTTTCTAACCTTCACAGGTATACCCTCAACATAAATAACAAAATATTTAAAGTGCTGGGGACTCGGGAGGCTGAGGCAGGAGGCTCTCTGTTAAGTCTGAAGTCATCCTGATCTATAGTCACAGCTATATAGCAAGACACTTTCTCAAATAGAGAAAGCTAATTATTTTTGAAGTATAAAAAGAATAACTGCAAACCTAGAATTCTGCTCAAGGAACATATTCTTAATGTAAATAAGGGTGAAAAACTGGACGTGGTGGTACACTCCTTTAAATCCAGCAGTAGCAGGCAGAAAGATCTCTGAGTTCCAGGAGAGCCAGAGCTATATAAAAAAGGTGAAAAATATTTCAGACAATCTGGGAGCTCTATCTCTGGTATAGCCTCAATAAAGTACCCTTAAGTAAATGAAATGAAGGCGATCCATGAAGGAATGGGAAATAATTAAACTTATATGTAGAAACAAAGTTAAATGAATATTGACTTAGGCAATAAGTAATGACTTGAGTATAATATATGTATATATACTATATGTGTATATTGGCATTTCATTTGTATTATCTCATTAATAAATAAAATTTGCATGAAGACCAGAGACTAAAACAACCCCAGTGATCAGCCTTACAGACCAGGTAGTGAGAACACACACCTTTAATCCCAGTAGCTACACTAGTTTGCCACTGAAACTGGGCAGTAGTGGTGCATGCCTTTAATTCCAGCCCCATAGAGGATTATAAAATGGGAGAAGACAGCTCTCAGGCAGTTGCATTCTGAGATTCCTGGAGGCAGGATCGCCATTTCGGACTGAGGTAAAGGTAAGAGACACTGGCTGGCTGTTTTGCTTTTCTGACCTTCAAGTTGAACTCCAATTTCTGTCTCTGAGTTTTTATTAATCATCCTTCATATATGATAAAGTAAGGGACATATTAGGAGACAAAGGTTGTATTCTAATAAGGTTTATGTCCAGTCCAGTAAGAAGGTAAGTAGAAATTAACACCAGATGAGATTTTAACACCAGAGTAGTCAAGGCCAGTGAGATGATTCAGCAGATAAAAGTACTTGTGCAAGCCTCACAGAACCCACACAAAAGGAGGGAACCAACTCCCAACTGACTCAACAGGTGGCACATGTGAGCCTGCACTCAGACACACACAATAAACTGAACTTTTAAAAGTCAGCCATGGTGGTACAAAAATAAGGAAGATCTCTATGAGTTTGAGCCTAGCCTGGTTTATATAGTTCCCAACCAGACAGGGCTAGATAGTAAGATTCCACGTAAACAACAACAACAAAACAAAAACAAAAGCCCTACCAAAGAAAAGTCTCCTAATTTTGTGAAACTAGCAACCTTGTTATTTTATAAACAGTATAGTAAGCCAGTGTATCTCAAGGTAGGCTGACTTTGGCCTACAGGACATTTGGCAATGTCACAGGAATATTTTTAAATTATTTTTTTAGCATTCTTTCATGGGCGCAGAGGGCATACAAGGGTACAACTAATTTGAGAGCCATAGTTAAAAACATTTTGAGTTTTAATTACTATGCCTAAAAAGTCCACGAAACAAAAATGTCTCTGATCTGTAAGCTTCTTGTTTGAGGACAGACAGTTCCTGAAATGCTGGAGGCCACTGTTTATGGGAGGTAACAAGCCACAGGTTTGTTTGAGCCATCTGCACTGGATGTGTTTGATCACATGTGGGCAGGAGGTTCACAGGCAGGAAATATGTTAGGATGTACGCTGCCTCTGATTGGATGTAGGCCGGAGGTACATCAGAAGGTACATTTGACCCTGATCAGACTTGATGACAAATACTTCAGCCAATGTAAACTGCGATTAGGGGTCATTTCTCAGGAATGGGTATGGACCTGGCCAGAACCATTCACCTGACCAGTACTTTAACTAAGTGTGCTTCAAATTTGGCTTTTGAACTGTGACAGTGGTCTTTTTCTCAATCAGTGGGGTTAACACTAGCACCTAACCACCATATAATGCACAGCATTCAATGTACTGTCTGGACCAAAATATAAAGAAACTGAAATTGAGAAAGCCAGCTTGTCACTGGCCAAACAAAACACATACAAATCTCCACTCAGGTGGAACAGGAGTAGTCCATAAAAAGTGTGCTGCCAATCTGAAAAGAACAAGACATGCTGGTACCTATGCTCTTTGTGTTCCAGCAGCTGGCAGTCCCGACATGTCAGTTTGTCACATGTTTCACAGTAAAGCTTCAGCTGCTCCTTCTTATGGAATGGACAGAACACTGGTCGCTGACTGGTCACACCAACTGCCTCTGCAAAAATAATGGACAGCAAAAAGAAAATTTATGTAATTGAACAGAAAATCATTAGATGGTCCATTTTTACCCAATTCCATGGACATAAAAGAACTCTTGTTTCTTTAATCTATGCATCTTAAGCTTCACTGCATTACAGATTTTGAAATATTAAATATTCTCAAGGTTGGTGGCTAAAGGCATCTATCTACCTCTGTTGGAGGAAGAGAGGCCTCTTGTTGATTCCTGGCTGCTTAGCCCCAAAATAATCACATAGCAACTATATTATTTAAAACACTGCTTGGTCCGTTAGCTCTAGCTTCTTGTTGGCTAACTCTTACATATTAATTTAACCCATTTCTATGAATCTGTGTATTGCTACATGGCTTTGGCTTACCAGCTAGTTTCAGCATCTGTCTCTGGCAGGGCTACATGGCTTCTTTCTGACTCCGCCCTTCCTCCCAGCATTCAGTTTAGTTTTGCCCACCTAGCTCTGCTATAGGCCCAAAACAGTTCCTTTATTAACCAATGATATTCACAACATACAGAGGGGAATTCCACATCACCTCCCCTTTTCTGTTTAAATGAAAAGAAAGGCTTTATCTTCAACATAGCAAATTACGTATAACAAAACAGGTATTGAAAAGAATTAGATACAATATTTATATCTACTTTTTTATTGTAACTAAGGAAAACTATAACTATCAATTCTTCAACTCCATCAAAGACTCCAGAAGGATATACTATCACCTAAGTAAACTGGAAGTGCATTATAAGCAACTTCCAAAACTCTAGAATTGACAGAGACATCTTGCTGCCTGGACAGCCACCCAAAGTTCTTCTGTACTGTCGGAGCATCCATCTTCAGCCTCAGGCCCATAGTATCTCTGGCAGACTTTTCCATGAAGCAGGAAATTTCAAAGACAGTTCCGCCTACATTGGCAGTTTGTCAGTCATTTTCTTCTGTGTCCTGCAGAATGTCTGGCAGACTCTTTCATGAAGCAGGAACCCTGAAGTATGGTCTCACCTTTAAACAAGTCTGTCTGTCTGTCTGTCTGTCTGTCTGTCTGTCTATCTATCTATCTATCTATCTATCTATCTATCTATCTATCTATAAAATAACAAAACGGACCATAAATTTTTATCAATAACCAAGATCCATACCAATGCAAATCTCTATAGCATATCCCCCTTTAAATGTAAAGAAATATTTATAAACAATATTTGGAAATATGGGCTTAGTTTTTCTAAACTGCTTCCTGCTGTTTATCAGGCGAAGTATTTTCTATTTGGGAGTGTTCACAGAAATCTTTTGGGGGATCTTGGTCCATCAAACCATATTGGTATGGAAGCAATCTACAGGTTCTCATCTTCTGTGGAAACAAAAGAAGATCCTCTTTTCCAAAGCAACATATTCTTAGACCCAAATTTTTGAATCAAGACACCTTTATGTTGGTTTAACTTAGCAGTCATACAATAAAATGTCTCTCTGTAGTTAGCTCCTTCACAGTCAAAAAAAATTACAGAAAACACAATTATATATATATAATCCAGACTCTATGTGTATAGTCCATCTTTACATGGCTTATTTTTCTTTACTCCATTTAATCTATGACTGTCCATACTGTCTCTTTAAAGATTTTTTTAAACGACTTCTTTTTCACTGTCTATACTTGATTTCTTCTCTCTCCCAAGTTTACATACATTTATTCAACAATGTGACCCATTTAGAGTTCTTTTATGTCTGAATCTGTCCTTATTGCATTATCTGTAATTCTCTACTGTCCTGAAGAGTTTTTCAAATGGTAAGCAGCTTGTTTGCAGTTACTCTGGATGCTGGCTCTACCTCTCTCCACTTTTAAAATGGTGGAGGTACCATTACTGCCAGCTTTGGGGCCGTCAGGTAGGAGCTGCGCTCAGCACTTTAACTCTGAAAACGAGCGTGCAGTACATAAACCCTTTTTATCTGAGTAATAGCTAAATCTTCCATGCAGAGCACTGCGCAACCTGAAAATATCTTTGTGTATGAGGCAGGAATGAGCCATTGTCTCCTGCCTGTGCACACCTAGTAGACCTGATCCTGCTGCCTGTCCAGGTGGGGAGAGCTGAACCATGGGCATGGTCTCAGCTACTTTACTCCCGACCCTGAGTGGGCCCACAAATGCCATTCCAATGCTCCATAGCCGAAATTCACACTGGCAGCACGGTCCAGGGAGCCGTGTTTTAAAATGACATGGCTTTTCCCTGCTACTGCTGAATCAGGAAAACCTCTGGAGCTGCTGCGGCAAGCCAGCAGCTGAAAAAAAAAAATGTGGCTAAACTTTGTTTGTTGTGTGACTAGAGTTTCTTTCCAAGCCTTCTCAGGTTTTACATGGATTTAGTCTACCACATTGGTGCCAATCTGTTGGAAGAGAAGCCTCATATTTCCAAGCCTGATGAACTAAATTCAATCCCCAGAACCCACTTGGTGGAGAGAACCAACTCCCATAAGATGTCTCCCACAAGGTACCCGCACTCATACTCACAAAGAATAAATTGTAAAAACCAAAAAACTTAAAACACTTTTCAAGCATTTAAGGGAACTGAATAAAAATTTTCACTTTAATTAAGGAGTAATTTAAATGGTTAGATATGTCATGAAAATATGTAGTTTATAAAATTAAAACATTTTAAGATAGTCCCTATGAATATAAACTAAATGTTTTCTAACCTAAATATCAGACAGGACTATCAAAATGTGTGGACTTGAACTGGAAACAAGGCTCAGAAGTTGAGAATACTTGACTTGCTCCTCTTCCATATCAGCAACCACATGGCAGTTCACAACCCTCTGTAACTAGAGCTCCACAGAGTCTAATGACCTCTTAATGGTCTCCACATGCACCAGGCACTAATGTGGTGATGCACAAATACATGTAGGCAAAACACATATATACATAATAAAATAATATTCTTAAGAAGTTGTGGACTGGCCTGGGATGGTTCTACAAACTGGCTCTCATAAATATGGCCATAGTTGAGTATGCATCTCTAGCATCTCTGGTGTACACTGACATATTTCTTCTTCATAAGATAACTGTACTTTTAGTTTGTGAATGCCCAAACCCCTCTTACTGGGACTTAAACCTAGAGCTTTATATAAGCTAAGAAAATATTTAACCACTGAGCTATACCTACCAGCTATTTTTAAGTTTTGTGAGGAGACTGCATGAATTTATACTCCCATCAACACTATAAAGGTTCTTTTTCCCTGAATCCTCATCAGATTATTATTATTATTATTGCCAGTAAGACTGCGATGAGATAAAACATAAATGTAGTTTCATTTGCATATTTCTGATGGCTTAGGCAACAGAACGTTCTTATATAGTTATTATCCATACATGCTTCTTTTATTGACTGGATTGTTTGAGGGGTGTACTTTGATGTCTTTTTTAGTTCATATATTCTAAACTTTTTATGTGTGTTTATGTGTGTTTGGGTGCACATGTGTAATGAACATGTATGTACAGAGACCAGGTGTCATTCCTCAGGAGCCACCTGTTTTGGAGACGGAGTTTCTCATTAGCACCTAGATATGTCTAATAAGTTAGGCTGCCTGGCCAATACGGCTCAGGATTCAGCATGTGTCTGTGCCCCCATTCCCAGATGCTTCATCACTCAAATTACAAGTAAGTCATCATGCTAGGCTTTTTAATATGGATATTAGTGACTGAACTTACGTCCTTATCCTTGTATAACAAGCACTTTACTAACTGAGCCATCTTCTCAGCTCCTGTGTATATCCTAGGCTAGGTCTTAATCCCCTGTAAGATTAATAGTTGTAGCCTTTTTACTTTATTTACTTTGCTTGATGGAAACCTTTTATTTTCATGAAATCACATTTGTCAATTCTTGTTATTATTTCCTGGCCTATTTGTCCCTTTCAGAAGATGGAAGTCAACAGGCAACAGCACTTGCCACTCTTCTAGAGGACTCAGCACCCTATCAGGTGGCTCGAAACTGCCTGTGTCTTTAGTTCCAGTTTAGATATTCTTTTCTGACCTCTGCAGGCACTGCATACACACATAAACTCACAAATTCACAATAAACCAATTTTTTTTTTTAAATTAGGATATGTGGTTTTGGAGCCTGTCCTGGAACTAGCTCTTGTAGACCAGGCCCAAGTGCTGGGATTAAAGGCATGTATTTCCACTGCCTGGCCAAGGATAAGTATTTTATTATTATTATTATTATTATTATTATTATTAACTATTATTATTTTGTGCTTTTAAAACTTGAACTCAAAGTCTTGTGCATGCCAGTTGGTTAATAAGAAGCCTGAGCTAATAGGCCAAACAGTGTTCTAATTAATATAGTTTCTGTGTTATTGTTCAGGTCAGGGTGGCCAGGAAACAAACAAGCAGACTCTGCCTACAACCACTGAGCTACATTCCCAGCTCCATCAACAAGTCTTTATTTAGACAGAGTCCTTTCTCAAAAAGTACATGTATAAACCTATATTTTTCAGGTCCAAAAATAGTTTTTATGGTTTATATTAAAAAAGTTTTACCCCTCTCATAGGGAAACATTAATAAATTTAACTATTGGAGACATCTAAACGATTTATGATTTTAAATTCTTAGAAAAAAGTTAGAAGTAGCCAGAAAGGAAAATTAAGTTGTAGATTTAAATTATCTTAACATGAGTTAATGAAAAATTGATAATAAAAAGTAATAAAGACAAAGAACTGTACAGAATTCTTTCAAGGCTGGGGATACAGTCCTGTTGCTAGTGTCTGGCTAGCACACATGAACCCAGGGGTTCAATCCTTGTGACCTCATAAGCAGGCCAAACTGGATTAGACCTGTAACTCCAGAACCTGAGAGGGAAAAGCAGGATGATCAGAAGCTTCAGGTGATCCTTTGATACAATCAATTCTTGGTTCACAGAAATCACACTCTAATTATTAAATTTACAGTCAATAATACATCATATTCATTCACAGAACTACCAAAGTAAAAAATCAAAACAAAATCCCAACTCTGCAAGTACAGAATATCTTAAACTGAAACAGCGAAATACTGTAATTCAAATACTTATCTAAAACACACATCAAGTATATAGCTCACCTGTCCCAGTAATTAAAAAAATTTTCGGACCCACACTGGAGCACTGGACTGAGCTCCCAATGTCCCAAGGAGGAGCAGAAGGAGGGAAAATATGAGCAAAGAAGTCAGGACCACGAGGGGTGCACCCACCCACGGAGACAGTGGGGCTGATCTATTGTGAGCTCACCAAGGCCAGCTGGACTACGACTGAAAAACCATGGGATAAAACCGGACTCTCTGAATATGGCGGACAATGAGGGCTGCTGAGAAGCCAAGGACAATGCCACTGGGTTTTGATCCTACTTCATGTTCTGGCTTTGTGGGAGCCTAGCCAGTTTGGATGTCCACCTTCCTAGACCAAGATGGAGCGGGGAGGACTTTGGACTTTCCACAGGGCAGGGAACCCTGACTGCCCCTCAGACTGGAGAGGGAGGGGGAGAGGAGTGGGGGTGTGGGGGTGTGGATTGGGAGGTGGGGGGAAAAGGGAGACGGGGAGGGAAATGGGAGGCGGGGAGGAGGCAGAAATCTTTTTTTTTTCAATAAAAAAATTATATTTAAAAAAAATAATAAAATAAAATTAAATTAAAAAAAATTTCGGTTTTTTTTTGGGGGGGGGTGTTTCTGAGGGTAAACAGGTTTTCTCTCTATTATGTAGCTCTGCCTGTCCTGGAACTTGCTATGTAGATCAGGTTGCCTCTGCCTCCTGAATGCTGGGATAATAGCTGTGCATCACCACACCCATCACTAGTAACAAATTTAAAATTAAATAATTGAAAAGAAACACAAGAGTAATGGACTAAAGGGTAGAAGTAATTGGATAAATATACCCAAAGAGTTACTCCTATGAATAAATATAAAACCAAACCTACCATATAAGTTAAAAAAAATGATACAAACATATAAAACTCACAATGGAAGAAGAAAAATAACCATAGAAAAGTTTGGTAGTTGTTCTGGTTTGGATGTGAAATGTTTCTTTACCTCCCATTTATCCCCAAAAGCAACCTGAATTGAAGGTCTGGTATGGTAATATTTTGTTTGTGCTTTAACAAATAAAACTTGCCTGAAGATCAGAGTACAGAGCTAGCCACACTAGTTAGCCAGAGGCCAGACAGAGGTGGGACACATTTTTAATCCCAGCACTCAAGAGGCAGAGGGAGAAGCAGTTGGATCTCTGTGAGTTTGAGGTCACCCTGGGCTACATGAGATTGAATCAGTCTAAAAGAGAAACAGAGCCAAGTTTTCCAGGCCCACACCTTTAATCCCAGCACTAAGGAGGTGAGAATAGGAAGTGATATGGCTAGGCAGAGAGGAAAATAAGGTAGAAGAGACAGGAGCTCAGAATTTAGTCTAAGGTTTCACAGATACGGCATTCAATCTGAGGGCTTGTAGAGACATGATATCCCATTCAGTCTGAGGATTTCATAGAGGTAAGAACTAATGACTAGCTGCTCTGCTTCTCTGATTTTTCAGCTTCCACCGCTCCTCCCTATAGCTGGCTCCGAATTTTTATTATCGAGACCAATTAGATTTTGCTCTACATCTGGTTTTTGGGGTATGAATTCACAAAAAAGCCACTTGCCTGTGGCTTTGCAGCCACCAGCGTAGGCCAGAGCTACACACAGCCTACGTCACTGCGCTGAAGGTAAGGTTTTCCTTTCTTCTCTCCTGGAGGGCTTTCCCTGGGCACCCTTCTTAGGCTGCTCCCAGACTAGATAGCTGCACTGAAATCTGTTAGGGCTTCTACTGTTCTATACAGTAGCAGTCAGAGTCATACTTCACAGTCATCTGAACCATTGGCAGCAGATTTGGTGAGACAATTTGGAATTTTGAAAAAAAGAATTAGTTAAAAGAGAAAGTTTTTCCCCCCAAAATGGGAAACACAATTATGATGAAGAGAGTCAGGTTGCTGTATGCTTATGCAATGCATGATTTAAAACTGGAACATTTAAATCAATTAAATGAAGAGATAGCCAACTGGAATCAACATGTTAATTATCCCCTTGATAATTCTTGGTTTATCTCTAAAAAAGGTGGTTGATATGAGTACCAAGATACAGGCCTTTGAAAAACTTATAAAAACAGATCATAGAGATATCCAAACTCAGACACAGGAATTTAAAGAAAAACCAATATGAATACTGCATTATAAGGTTACAAAAAAACAGCCTAAGGTTTTCAAACAACCAACCTTAATTTGTCCAGTCACCTTACAAGAACTGCCAAATGATAGCACCAAGGCTCACAGGAATCCTTTGGGGATGTTAGATTTAAGGAGATTCATGGCAGCGAGTCTCATATGGCACGCATTCACCTTTTCTGGAGCAGATGTTAAACTTGTGATCAACTTGTCATAGAATTATCCCTCCAGACTGGAGAGACTTGGTTACATCAGTTTTAGAGCCTGGTTCTCAATTACTGTGGAGGACCTGGTGAAAAGATGAGGCTAAGACTATTGAATAATGAAGAAGGGCTAGAGGTATGGAAATCTCACAAGACCAACTTTTTGGAGGAGACTAGGCTAATATAGAAAGGCAGTCTCTATATGTTAACCACTGTCTAGCTTTATGCCATATAGCAGTTTTAAATGTTTGGGACAGAACTGAATAAGCAGGAAAGAAAATTGAATCATTTACTAAAGTTATACAGGGCCCAAAAGAAACCTGCTCTGATTTCTTATAAAGACTAACTTCAGCGGTAAATAGAATGATACCAAATTCAGAAGCTAGATAAATAATAATAGAGTTCCTGGCTTATAAAAAAATGCTAATTCAAAATGGAGAAGGGTAATTAAGTCACTAAGTGTAAGATCAGCACCCTTGGAGGAATAGATCTGAGATACAATATTGAATCTCATGACCAAGATGATGCTTGGAGATGAGACATGATTTCCTGAGGTATGAAGAAAAAGCAAAATGTCAAATGGTTCATTTCGGTAGACAAAGTTACATAAAAAGGGATTGTAAACAAGGCATTCCTAGAAACAATGATCTTTCTAAGCATAATTCAAACAGAATGCCCTTTCTTTCTGGATTATGCAGAAGGTATGGCAAAGGCAGGCAATGGACTAACGAATGTATATTAACAAGGGGCAGTCAAGGTAACCCTTGATGGGCCTCTCACGGGACTGCATGTCAAACTCAGTTTAGTTGTTTCCTGTCATCGTGAAGGAAACACCTTACGGGGCAAAGAAACTAATCACTATTTTGAAAAACTATACTCCTCTGCATGATAGAACAGCTATAGAAGAGAGAACAAAAAATTCAGGAGAAACCATAAAGCGAATATTTTGGCAAACTTTTATAAATGAACAAAGGCCAAAATTTTAAAAACATGAATAAATGATGTTGTCACTGAAAGCCTTGGAGATACAAGTGCAGAAGTCACAATAATTGTACCAGATACTTGGCATCCAAACTGGCCTCTTCAAGAGGTAAATGTTCAGTTTTGAGGAAGTGGAACTTTATCTCAGATAAAACAGAGCACAAGATGGGTCAAATGTATAGGGCCAGAAAGAGAAAAAATTTAAAGCCCCATATATGCCTAACATACCAATGAGTTTATGGGTATGTGATTGGTTACAGCAACAGAATAATCAGATTAACATTCCTTCAATCTCAGAGACAGACCATAAATTAAAATATGTTAAAGGAAAAAATATTAGAAGGGCACAATGGCTGTTCATCTTTCAAAGACAGCAGCAGTCCTCCCTTTAAAATGGTTGACAGACAAACCTGGCTTAAGCAATAGCCCTTAACAACAGTGAAACTGCAGGCTTCAGAACAGCTGGAATAGGAGCAGTTAAATGCTCAGAATATTGAAGAATCAACCAGCCCTTGGAATTCTCCTGTATTTATTCTTTAAAAAAAAAAAAAAAAGGAAAATGGAGAATAGTTACATATCTAAGAGCTGTTAATAAGGTGATTCAGTCAATGGACTCTCTACAGTGTGGAATTCCTCTGCCTTCTCTATTACCTAAAGGGTGATGCCTTATAGTTACTGATTTAAGAGAATGTTTCTTCACTATACCTTTACAAGAAAAGACAGAAAAATCTGCCTTCACAGTTCCTACTTAGAATAATTCTCAGCCTGCTAAAAGATATTTATGGAAGATTCCCATAAGGAATGTTAAATAGCCTCACCCTGTGCCAATATTTTGTACAGCAGCCCTTGGAAATGATACATAAGCAATTTCCTCCATCTATACCTTACCATTACATGGACGACATCTTACTAGATGATTCAAATATAGATACTTTAGAAAGAATGTTTGAAGACATAGAAACAATTTTGTCTTGTTGGGGATTACAAATTGCTCCTGAAAAATTCCAAACAGAAGAGACTATTAATTATTAAAACTCTATTAATTAATAAAATAGATCTACAAAAAATCAGACACCAAAAGGTACAAATTAGGACAGATTGATTTCAAACTCTTAATGACTTTCAAAGATTGCTAGGAGACATTTCCTATCTACAAAACAATATTGGGGTAGAAAATGATAAACTGAGTAAGTTGTTCAAACCTTAGATGGTGACAAGGACTTAAATAGTCCAAGGGAATTATCACCTGACACAGAGAGAATTGGCTTTGATGGAAAACAAATTACAGGATGCACATATGTATTCTGTGTATCCAATCTCAACTGCATTCTGGTCATATTATCCTCCTAATATTACCCTACAGGAATATTAAAGCAAAGAGAAGACATTATCTTAAAATGGACCTTTCTGACCACATAAACAGAGTAAAAAGTTAAAAGCTTACGTGGAAAAGGTCTCTCTGAGTTGATACTAAAAGGAAAACTGAGACTTCGTCATTTAGCAGGAATAGACACAGCAATAATCAGGAATAGGAATCATCCTGTATATATAACACACTTCCGATCCCATACAGGTCTGCCAGGCCTTAATAGCACAAGGTAATGAAGAAACTGATGAACTATTGATAGGAAATGAGCTGGAAGCCTCAGAATTTCATGAAAAGTCAATAGTAAAGGTTTGAAAAAAAGATTTTTCCATCACTTGGCAAAAGGTCAAGGAAATTATAAGGAAAAGAAAAAAAAAAAAGGAAATACCCTACTTGTTCTTTCTACAACAAAACTTCTACCTGCAGGAAGTAACCCAAAGGGTATTCAAAGGAATGAAATCTGGCAGATGGATGTGTTAAATTTTGTAGAATTTGGAAAACTAAAATATGTTCACCACAACATTGATACTTATTCTGGATTTCAATTGGCAATTGCTTTGAGTTCAGAAAGGGCTGATTTAGTAATCACACATTTATTAGAAGTTATGGACATCATGGGTATGCCTGTACAATTTAAGACTGACAATACTCTAGCATATGTCTCTAATAAAATGAAAGTTTTTTGACTACTGCACAATAAAGCATATTAAAGGCATAAAGAATTCTACAAGCAGTCATAGAAGGATCAAATCTAACTCTAATTTGCTAGATAAACAGAGAGAGGTAATAAAGACGACCCATAATAAATTGCAAAAGTTTTATTAACTTTGAATTTTCTAAATGCTAATGAGAAAGGAACAACAGCTGTGAAGAGACATTGGCTAATAGAAAAAAAAAACTATGAAATTAAATCAGCCTGTATACATTAAAGATGTGCTGACCTCAGAATGGAAACCAGGAAAAGAAAAGGTATGGATACCATCAAAATTGTTAAGCGAGATCTCTTAATTAGAAGAGGTGATAGTTCAAACAGCGTGACAATTCAATCTAAACTAACATATACAACTGACAACTCCTTTTACACAATCAGATATAACTTGCCAAAAACGAAACTCCCCAAAATTAGAGTTGGGGAAGGATTTTGGTTTTGTCTTTTCAGAAGAATGAAAGCATCTAGTTAAGGAATCTGAAGACCAGTGGAAATGAGACATCTGAAGAAAAAGGACCAATCATCCAGAGAAAATGTCCAAAGAAAGAATAAACTGGCCTATTGTTATCACATTTTCAACAGGATAAAATTTCATAAATTTTTCCTAACGTTTGTTTCTGCTGTTCTCTACAGATATATAATACAAATGGGTCTTTTGGTAATTCCAGTACAATTAAAGATTAAAGCTGGCTTTGGAGTTGGAGTGTGGGTCTCTCCTTCTCTAAACCCAAGCATGCTTGTTAAAGTGAAATATAAAATCTCTGTCTCATGTCAGAAGAACCACCTGATATGGGACAGAAGAAAAACCAAAATTAATGGACTATTTTATTGCCACTAATTTCATAATCTCTTGGTTCTATTTTGACTCTTTAGAGCTTTTCTTAAGATATAAATATTATCTCAAATTTATAAGATTAACATGTATATATTTTAAACTTTTTGTCATGCTATTAATGATCATGTAGAGTACTAATTCTAGAAAAAGGCTTCATTTAGCTTTTGGTACATAACTTCGGGATTGAGTATCACTTTTTAGCAGTGAACACTGACTACACTTCTTAACAGTGACCTCTGAGATCTCCCAATGCATGATGGGGGCCCCAGAACGATAATTCCACCAGGACTATGATAACACCACTAAGCCATGATAACACCACCACCCAATGATCAGCTTTGAACTACAAACTGCTCAGAACAATATCCAAGTTGCTAGATGAGATGATCCAGGCTCACAGACTACCCTAGTCACAACTTGAGACAAGTCCTGCACTTTCCTATTGTACTAAAACTGAACAACAAATGATATAGCTACCTCTAAGACTTGACAACCCCAATTTTTCTTTTCAGGATCCCCTAAAATGCCATCACCCCCTGAATAGCAGGAAGTAAATTTTAAAACACGATTCCCACATTCCCAAGAGGTGAGGTGCGTGGTATTGGGTTGGTGTTGGTATTGTTATGGATATTTGTTTAGGTGGTTGGTTCCAAGTTATTATTGGTAACAGTAAGGAAAAAACTGAACAAAGGAGTTTAGATTCAGGGTTCATGTCTTGAAAAGAAAAAGGGTGACATATATACATACATATATATATATATGATAGGATATAAGATTATATATGATAGGAAATGAAATTAGATTACTGGATCTGAAAAAAGGGGTGGGGGAGGTAAAGAAATAGAATAAAAAGGTAGATTATTGAATTTACTTTTAACTAAAACAAGCCACTACTACTTTAAAATATTTTATATTGATATGGATTTTTGTATGTTGACACAAATTTAAGATTATTTTTGTTAGAACATACTGTACAAACATTGCTAATGTTGTTCAAAGTATTGCACCTACACAGCTCATGCAACAATGTAATGAAAGCTGAGCAGTGGTGGTCCACTGCCTTTAATTCCAGTACTTGGGAGGTAGAGGCAGGTAGATCTCTGTGAGTTCAAGACCACTCTGGTTTACAGAGCTAGTTCCAGGATAGGCTAGAAAGCTATTGAGAAACCCTGTCTTGAAAAACTGAAAAAAACAATGCAATGCATATTTCTAGTCCTTCTAGTTTAGTATAAGGAAAGGAAAGTTAGTAATTAGTCACCTATATGAACTTGTGGTCATATCAGGCCTGTTTTCAAGGTAAAACAGAGATATAGTTTAGACAGACAGGTCATCCTGAAACACTTCAGAGAGCTACAGAATATGGCATTTAAGATGTTTTAATAACATATGACATTTTTATGACAATGAGACATGTCTGCTACTGGCAGCACCAATCTACTTCAGAAGATGATAATCACTGAAGAAACTGCACATTTGAGTTTATTTTCTTTGCAGAAAAGTAAGCCGATGTAGGAGGGTCTGCTACCTATCTGTTGCTTTCACTGGTTAATTAATAAAGAAAACTGCTTGGCCTGATAGGTCAGAACATAGGAAGGTGGGGAAGACAGAACAGAATTGTGGGGGAAAGAAAGCACAGTCAGGCAGACGCCATGGTTCTCCAACCTGAGACAGACATAGGTTAGGATCTTTCCTGGAAAGCCACCAGCTCATGGTGCTACACAGATTATTAGAAATGGGTTAACCAAGATTTGAGAATTAGCCAATAAGAGGCTAGAACTAATGGGCCAGGCAGTGTTTAAATGAATACAATTTGTGTCTTGTTATTTTGGGGTATAAGTAGCTAGCCACGCAGCTGGGAGCTGGGCTGCGGGAAGCGGCCCGCTGCTCCTTTCACTATAAGTCACTAGGCAACAAAGTGCTCTTGATTGCTAACAGTATGCTGTGCAAATTGGACAAGCAGGACACAAAAGAGATCAACTGCCAAAGTTTGTCAAGAAAAGGCAGGATAGTCCTTCAAAGTCCTGCTTCATAGAAGTCTATCCAATGTGCTAGGCCTATAGGCCAAAGAAGGATGCCCCAACGTTACAGAAGAACCTTGGGTAGCAAGCTGTTTCTGTTATTTCTCACATTTTTTGGAAGTTGCTTGCTTCCAATTTGTTCTTACTCAATTAATACTTCTATCTTGATTCTCTGAGGGAGTTAAGACTAGGTAATTATAGTTTTTCTTATTTACTAGGCTCAGAAAAGAAATTCACAATTGAAATGTAAAGTGTATAATGTTAAAGTTGAGAGACATAAAACGGTAATTTTGGATTGGTAAAGTAAATTAGAATAAAAAGTTGCCAAGCAGTGGTGGCACATGCCTTTAATCCTAGCACTTAGGAGGCAGAGGCAGGCGGATCTCTGTGAGTTTGAGGCCAGCCTGATCTACAAGAGCTAGTTCCAGGACAGGCTCCAAAGCTACACAGAAACCCTGTCTCAAAAAAACAAACAAAAACAAACAAACAAAGAAACAAAAAAAATAAAAAGTGAACTAGGTACAACACTTTGAACTCACCAAGATAGGATAGATAATGGAGTATTTTTCTGAATTTGTCAAAGGCAAATGGACTAGATGTTGTTGATGTACTTATTGCCTGTATATATTACATATAGTTATTGTACTCATTATATAAAGTTTTTATATCAGTCATAACCTTTTTTATTTTAGACAAAAAAGGGGAAATGTGGTAATATTTTGTTTGTGCTTTAACAAATAAAGCTTGCCTGAAGATCAGTGTGGAGTTAACAACACTGCCACAGAGGTCAGGCAGTGGTGGCACACAAATTTATCACAGCCCTACTGGGGTAGGGATGGGAAGTGATGTGGCTGGGTGAAGAGACGAACATAAGGTAGAAGGAGACAGGAGCTCAGGATTCAGTCTGTGGTTTCGCAGACATGGTATTCAGTCTGAAGACTTGTATAAACAGGATACCCCATTCGGTCTGAAGATTTCATAGAGGTAAGAACTGGCGGGCTGCCCTGCTTCTGACCTTTCAGCTTTCACCCCCTAATATCTGTTTCTGGGTTTTTATTATTAAGACCAATTACAACTCAAACAACAGCCTGGTCCTGAATTTAACATGCTCTCCACACTATGGAGTTTTGACTCTCCCTTTAAACACTTCCTGATTAGATGTTCTACCAAGTAATTTTGAAATGTTTAGCCAAGTTCCTACATAACCAAAACTCCTCTGAAAATCCCACATCTCCTGAAAAACCCCTTGTCTTGCAGTTTTTTAGGTGATATAACCCTACCTTCTCCTGTGTTCAAGGCTATTTTCTCAAACTCCACTCTAGGAAGATTTCCCTGTTTGCCTGGAAAATAAAGTTTGTATAATTTGACCAAAGAATTTGGATAATGTTCTTCACTCTCAGTGGATTAACAAAAGCAAAAGTTGTTTTATTTTGTTTTCTTTTTGGTTTGATCACACCAAACTGAATTTGTTTGAGAATATGCATTAATAAAGATGGCTATGAGGGCCAGTCTCAACATCCTCTCAGGGTTCACATTAGAAGCTACAATAAGCAAAACGGACTGACTTTCTTCCTCTGACTATCTGAGGGTGAAGGAACAAACTTACTCAGTACTTCTTCATGCTAGTTTCTTTATTATTCTCCCGTGCTACAAAGTTTCTAGTTTACACACACAGAGAGCAATTTTCTGGTAAAAGCAAGGTTACAAGGCCAGAAATTTTCAGGGTAAGGTAAGAGCTGGTCAGTGTGACATTGTTAGCTCCTTTATGGTCTAGGAGGCGGGGCTAGAAAGATGCCTGGGCAGCACTAAGAGGCAAAAAAGATGATTTAGGAAGCTTTAAATTCTAAAAAGGGAGAAACGGAGTTCATGGATACTATATCCCTAGGTGAAAATTCTATTTTGGTAAATGAAGCTAAGAGTAGTTGTAGGGAATTTAATAGCTTTTTTAGGGTTAGAGGTGGGCGTCAACTGAGGTTAACACTTTCCCAAGTCGGCTATGGTGGGATTTGGGACATCCAGTCTCCTTATCAGGAAGGACTAAGAATCAAACAAGCTTGGATGTGCCATAGCCCTATCTTTGAAGGTGATCTAATTGGAAGACTTGTCTCTTGACTAAATGTCCTCCCAAATAAAAAATAATTGCAGGGAGCTAGCTTCTAGGTTTTATCTCAGGAAATGGAGTAGAGATTTGACTGTGGGAACCAAGGTTCTTGACTGTATGACTAAAATTTCTCACTGGGGATCCCATAGAGTAGGGGGAAGTCACCTAATAAGCAAAAAAAAATAAGGCAGGCTATTAAGTGTCGACAGTCCTTGTGGGAAAATAGAGCCAGTAACAAAGGATGTACCAGTATATACTATACATATCAAAACTATATAGTTAAATGAAAAGTCATATTCCTAACCACTCACAGATATATGTGCCCATAAGACTGAGATGCAATCATGAGATTACATATACACATCACATAAAATTATATACTACAATGCAGGTATTAGGGAGGTACTAAGCTCTTTTAGCAAAAGTGACCAACAGTTTACAGAGTTGATGGTCCTACAGGCCTTGTCTGGAAAGGATTAACCTCTATCAGATAACCATTCCTTTGGTGGGTTGACATCTGAATACTGGTTGTCACCTGCTTTAACACATGGCCCCTAATATATTAAGGCAAGATTCTATATATATATAATGTCATACTTATTAGCACCTCTAAGTACAATTTCAATTAGAACATTGACTTCTTTGTATCAAAAAGTATACTTTAAGTGTGTGTAATGTTTATAGCTGTATCAGCACAGGAAGACTAAAAATACAGTTTCAGAGAAAGAAAGAGAGAAATGTGAAAACCCGATTCATTACCTGGAGATACTTCTTCTTTCTGCCTGACTGTGTGGTCTTTTGTGAACTTCACTCTCTGGTGAGCTCTAATACATGTTTTGCAGAGCCATTCGACACACTCTACACAAAACCCATTAGCTTCTGCATTATCTTCACAGCTTGTACATACCTAGTAATAAAAGAATCTGGTCACATAAATTGTTTAAAAATATTAAAAAGAATAAAATACCAACCAAATAGACTATCAGTTTTCTTACTTTAGTCTAAGCTTAAATTTTTACTATACATTAAACTATATGCATATAAAATGAATACGTTATTACATGAGAACTGTCTTTTTAGACAAGGCCCCACTATGTATCCCAGACTAGCCTGGGACTCACTATTTAGATCAGGATGGTATTCAACTCATAATATGACACATGACTTTGCCTCACGAGGTCTAGGATTAATAGTATGCAACACCAAACTGGACAAAGATTAAACACATTTTCTCCTTAGCCTCTAAACTGATATACTAGACATTCCAGAAAGTAGGCAAATGATACACGTAAAAATAACTTCAAGTGGTTGGAGAGATGACTCCAGATGTTCTTACAGAGGATCTGTGCTAGATTCCCAGCATCCACATGATCACTTACATTCATCTGTAACTCTAGCTTCAGGAGATCTGACATCCTTTTCTGGTTCTGTGGGCACCAGGAATACACATGGTGCACATATATACATATATACAAACACTCAAACACACACACACACACACACAAAATAAAGCAAAAATAAATCTTAAAAAGATTAAGTAAGAACTAGAGAGATGGCTCAGCAGTTGTAGACAACACTGGTTCAGTTCCTGGCACCCAAATGACAGCTCACAACCATCTGTAAACCTAATTACAATAAATCCAACACTCTCTTCTGGCACCAGGCATGCTTGTAGTACATATGCATTCATACATGTAGGCAAAACACTTAACAAAGTAAAAATAACTATTTTTTTAGAAAATAGTTTTACCTGGGTAGTGGTGGTGCATGCCTTTAATCCTAGCACTTGGGAGGTAGAGACTGATAGAGGTGGCTGTCAGAGAGTTCAAGGCCAGCCTGGTCTACAAAGTAAGTCCCAGGACTACCAGGACTGTTGCTTAGAGAAACCCTGTCTTGAAAACCAAAATAATAATAATAATAATAATTTTAAGTACAATTTTCTCCATAGTTCAATATACTAGTCACTCCAAGAACAAGGTTAGGTATTGGATGCACAAGAATAAGGAAAAGTAAATAGTCTCTGTCCTTATGACAGTTAGAATCCTAACAGAGTAATAAGTTCAAATTCAAGTTATCCTACTAATTAGCTTAATGTTTGTACTGGATGGATTTTGTCCATTCTGATGCAGGCCTACACAGATCTTGAAAGAGAGACTATTTAAAATCATTTATTTTATTTATTTTTATGTGTATGACTATTTTGCCTGCAAGTATGTCTGCTGTATAGCATATACATGTAGTGCCTGTGGAATCCATAAAGGATATCTGATCCTCTGGAACTGGAGTTATGAATAGTAATGAGTCACCATGTGGATGCTGAAAATTGAACCCAAGTCTTCTGGAAGAGCAATCATTGTTCTTAATCACTAAACTGTCTCCCTAGCCTGGGAAGAAGAAATCCAGTGCCTTCTTTTGGCCTGAATGGGTATTACATGCATATGGTACATGGACATGCATTCAGGCAAGGTGCCTATGTACATAAAACAAAACATTTAAGAGACAGACAGACAGACAGATGGGGGAGGAGGAGAAAAAAGGTTGGCCTGCATATAGTTTTGTAGGGTGTAATGTTGATTAAGGATTAATGTGGGAAAGGGCCCATCTCACTGTGGGCAGTGAAATATCTGACTGGGTAGTTCTGGGTTATACAAGAAGGCTGAGCAAGGCATTCATGGGAATAAGCTAGGAAGCAGCAGCATGTCTCCATGGCCTCTGCTTCAGTTCCTGCCTCCAGGTCCAACTTGAATTTTCTCCCATGACTTCCTTTGAGGACGAAATGTGATGCAGAATTTCAAGCTGAAATAAGCCCTTTCCTTGCCAAGTTACTCTTGGTCGTGGTGTTTTATCAAAGCAACAGAAATCACAACACAACTACAACAATGGTCTTGAGCAGGATACAGAACTCATTACTAAACCGAGGATAATGATACACATTTTACTGAGTTCTTCTTAAGATTAAGTGGGAAAGCCACATTACTGTAATGATCACTCTATTAAGAAGTGCCAATAAGGGGGCTGGAGAGATGGCTCAGTGGGGTTAAGAACATTGCCTGCTCTTCCAAAGGTCCTGCCTGAGTTCAATTCCCAGCAACCACATGGTGGCTTACAATCATCTGTAATGAGGTCTGGTGCCCTCTTCTGGCCTGCAAGCATACACACAGAAAGAATACTGTATACATAATAAGTAATAAATAAATATTTAAAAAAAGAAGTGCCAATAAAAGGAAATGTACAAAAAGTTGTCAGCACTTATGGAGACACAAAAGAATTTACCCAGATAAAAACAACATTTTTTTCCTTAAAAAAAAAAAAAGAAAATTAAAAAAAAAAAAGACTTCATCAACACCAAGCTATGAAAGCTACTAGAGGAAAAGCTTCTAGTCAGAGAATAGCACAAAGAAAAATGCAATAAGAGCATGGCTCATTTAAAGAGCTGAAAGTAAACAAGTAGCACTTTAATATAGGAATCAAGGGGAAGATTGGCAAGAGAAGGAGCTGGCAGCAAGGTAGGCAGCATCAGATCAACTAAGGCCACCCGACAATGGTGGTCTTTGTCTGAAGAAAGATTAAATAAAGAAGGCACGAATAGACATTTTTTAAATCACTATTACTACAAAGCAAAGAACAGATTAGAAAGGTTCAAAGCATTCCCACATAAGGCGATTTATAAGAGGGTTAGTGGAGTGAAGATGAGAACAGAACAGAATGGACGATATAGGAAGTAAAATAAGTTTGGAGAGTGCACTGGGAATACATGTATCTGGCTGGTATAATGGTGTAGATAGTAGCAATACTATCTATTTTTGTAGTTAGAAACAAAAATGCACATAATTCAGAAGTTGCCAAATTCCAAGTATCTGTTATTTGCAAGAACCAAAAATCTGTCTTTTCTTAGGGCTTATCATCTTCACCTTTTTCACGCTATTGATAAGTATTTGTCAGTGCTAGTAATCACTTGGAAAATCTGCCAATCCTCTTTGCTTTCTCAATGACACTCTGGATCCCACCTACCATTTCTTTTCCTCTGATTCTGAAGATTTTTGATAGATCAAGAGATATCCTCTTAAGGCCAACTATTGTGTCTATAAGGATGCAACTTAAATTTCTGATCTTCCATTGTAGGCTACAAAAAGGAATGAGGAATGTCTAATATGCACTGTTCTAGATCCCTGGTAAATGAAACAAAATATAAAGTGCAAAATAGGAGCAAGATCCTGTCATCCTGGGATGGAAGCAAACTATGAGTTCACTACTGCAAACAACAAAAAGGACAAAAACAAAAACACCAGCAAGGTAGGAAGTGCCACTGACAAGCCTAGAACAATGAGCAACACATAGTCTCCAAAATTAATTTGTGTATTTTTCCCTTAGAGCAGGCCAATTAGCCCAGGGACTCCCGCATACTACACATTACACCTGAGGTAAACCCACAGCCAGTTCCATTATTTCAAGCAGGTTTTGCCCAGGCTGTGGTGGTGCATGCCTCTAATCCCAGCACTTGGGAGGCAGAGGCAAACAGATCTCTGTGAGTTTGAGGCCAGCCTACAGTCTATAGAGCAAGTGCCAGGAGAGACTCCAAAGTTGCACAAAGAAATCCTGAGTCAAACTCCCTCCCCCAAAGAAAGCTGGTTTTATGAGGAGATAGTTTATCCCCTAGAGCAAACCCAATTTGGCCTTTGGGGAGCAATGTGGATAGTGTTAAAACAACAGAATTTAAACTAGTATCAACTAAGTTCTTTTATAAATAAACTGAACCCTAAGTCCCTGTAATTACACCTCAGGAATAAAAAAGCTGAAAATGAAAAGGAGGGGGGAGCACAGAAACTAGTCACACATTGTAATGGTCTGTCCTGTCCCTTTAAGAGACAAGCCCTACCCACTCCCTCCCACCACCGCGGCAGGCAGATCTTCCTTCTGCTTCCAGCCTGAGCTCTCAGCCTTCTTTCAATTTCTCCCCCAAAGAGGCAGCTTCTGCCTCTCTCCCTTCTTCCCACTTCTCCCCTTCCCTCCTCTGTTTCTCTCTTTGCTCTTCCCCCTTTCCTTCCATAACCCATTAAATAAATATCCAACCTCACTCTGCATGGCATCCCTATTCATGTCTCTGCCTCTCACCTGCAGCGTGGCTCCCTGCCCTGGACCTTTGGGGTACTTGCAGCATGATCTTGAGGTGTGCCCATCCACCTTGGTCTCTCATCCACCATGTGGCTCCCTGCCGATGCTGTCGGCCTGAGACTCACGGGCCACTCAGGGGCTCCCTGTCTGGGGTGGCTGCCTTCGTTGCCCACTGTGGTCTCAGAACCTGCTGACTGCTGCAGCCACTTGGGGAATGGTGTCATTTTACTTAAACCATATCATTGGTGCCGAAACTCAGGAGGCTCTACCACCCTTCTTCTGGGGTTGGGATCCGGAACCGGGTATTTTTTCCACAACAATCATGAATTCCATCTGCCTGAACCATGAATTCCATCTGCCTGAACCATGAATTCCATCTGCCTGAACCTATCTCTATGCACACCAGCAGCTTCATTGGTGAATTTTCCCCTTCCAGCCCCCAATCAGCCTTCACAGCTACAATTGAGCCCTTCGCTGCTAACTATAACTAAAAACATGACCAGACAACCCAGGGTTGGTCCTCCTGTGCTGCTAGCATTGCACACGCTGTGCGGTGCATTCAATTAGGGGGCCCAGGGTTCCTCAGATTTTTCTTTCTCCTTTTTCTTTTCTTTTGGACCACTCATCAGTGGTCCCCACCATGAGAAACTGCACGGAGTGGCCTCTACCCTCTCTGGCTTCTGAGTCGCCTGTACCGGAGCTAGTCAGACTTTAACACTCTGCTTTTAGAGAAAGGACACTCTTCTATAGACCCTGTGGTGTTTTTCACCGGTTTTCACGTTTTCAGCTATGGTATAAACCCTCAAACTATGCTTCACTGGTCTCCCACAGGCTCCGCCTTTCTTCAAACTATCAACTACTCGCTTGTAAAACCAACAAGATTGGTCGGATCCATGAAGCAGCTATTTTCAGTTTTAGCCTCTGCTCCCCACCATGGCATGTGGTGCACTGGTTCAGCAACATGCCTCTAGGTCTCTCTTGTTATTATGTTTAAAACTCCCTTGGCTCAGAAAATGGCGATTTTTCCATACAACATGTGACTGCTGCCATTTTGACTGAGATTAGGTGACCTTACCACCACCTTAACTGGGGTCAGGTGACTTCATCGCCATCTTAACTGAGGTCAGGTGACTTTGCTGCCATCATAACTGAGAGCCAGGACAGGTGACCATATCCTGCCATCTTTACTGACCCTGCCTGGTCCCCTGGTTTACTTATGTTTTTGTCTTTAAAAATGCACCTATATTTACTGTTAAATGTTGTTAATTGTCTGTCCTTCGTATCTCATTTTAGACTACAAAAACAATATGTCTCATGTTTAAATTGGTATGTACTTTTAAGTCTCTTAATCCAACCCTGCTTTACCTGTTAAAATGAGAGCCAGTACAGTCAAGCTCAAACTCAGCTCTCCAGGCAGATTCTATACTGTAGCTATAACTCATCTATACCTGGCAAACAGCCCTCAACTGCTCAGAGATCTGGGGAATATGACATTTAAATGTTTAATTATTAAAAAAACTTTTCGTAACAAAAAGAGACAAGTTGGCTCCTAGCAGCAGCACTCTATTTCCTCCAAAGAATATAGAAGACAAATGGGCACAGAACAATGTCCATCCACAATTTGCTTCAAATGCCAAGCACTGGGCAAAATTACTTTCATCTAAACTAAAGATACCCAGACAGTGGACAGTATCACTAGAATTGACAGCCTAGCTGCTCAGGTCAAGGTACACTTGTTTTCCTACAGATTTCTTAGCCCACAGAATCTTCTGGAGCCTGGCAAGTCCTGCACCAAACAGCAAAAGAAAAATACGACCCTTAGCGACCATGGAGGAGCCTGAGGAGTAGCTCTAGATGCCAACCAAGTAAGTTCTCTGTTGTTTTTTAATCAATAACTCAAGTAAAATTTTATCCTTCTTAAAAATCTCTGATGCAGTTTGACGGCTGAGGTTTTGTCAGTTTAAAAGGATAGCCTCACCAAACAAATTTCAGTAAAATACAAATACAATTTATTAAGGTGTGTACCTGCAAGTTATAAAGGTGTGAGGACAAATACAAGTTACCAAATTTCTTTCTCATGCTGCCTTTCATAGCCTTAAAAATACTTTTTGTTGAGGAAAATAAAAATCTGTCACAGTCATTCTGATATAAATATGCTACTGTCTAAAACTTATGTTTTCATAAGACCAAAAAATTCTTGTGAGTTCCAGGGAGCCAAATTATAGGATGCACCTTAAACAAGTCAGATACACCCCTTTCATTTCAAAATTAGGTCCTACAAAAATTTTTTTCCCCTAAACTTAACTTTGTCCTCTGTTCTGCCAATACCTTAAACAGGTGTAAAAGACACCAGACATTTCCACACCAAAAACACCAGACAGGAGCAAAGAGACCACCTACCCCAGAATGTGACCAGCATCCAGCTTTCTCAGGTTTCCCCACACCAAGACGATGCCCACAAATAAGAAGGAAGTAGTCTCGAGAATCCGCTGCCCCAATTCCTTTAGTCTATTGTGCCTAACTTCCCACCTTTATACTATAAAAAGAGATGGGAATGTAATGGTCTGTCCTGTCCTTGTAAGAGCTACCCCACCTACTCCTTCCCCCGTCCACCGTGGAGCCAGGTAGCTCTTCCTTCCTGTCTGCAGCCCGAGCTCTCTCTTCCTTTCCCTTTTCCCCAAAGACGTAGCTGCTGCTGTGATTCCTCTCCTCTCCCCTGCTCCCCTCTCTCTCTCCCCTCTCCCCTCCATAACCCACTAAATAAATATCCAACCTCACTCTGCATGGCGTGCCTATCCGTCTGTTTCTTACCTGCTGCAACTACGGCTCTTCATGGGACCAGCTGCTCGTGGCCCCCTGTGGTCTCTCACACATTGTGTAATTCCTGGCCTGGGATCTGCTGCCCGTAGAGGTCAATGGACCACTTGGGTAACAGTGCTGTTTTATTTTTACCATTAAACACACGACAGAGAATTCCCAATAGACAAAATTAATAATTTTTTTCCAAACTAGAATTAGATTTAGTTCTTTCCTGGATCTTTTGTTACAAATGAAAAGAACCACCAAGAGACACAAATGAATCAAAATTTACATGCACACAAATTTACTATACTTGGCACATGCAAAGGAATTCACCTTAACAGGGCCATCCCATGATAGAATATCAGATTCTCCCTAAGGAAATAGTATCTACATTTAAGCTTGAAGGAGCGCTGAAAAACAAACGATACTGTTGCAAATCTAAATTGAGCACCTTAGACAATGCTACTAAAGGAAGCTTTCGATCAACACCATGAACACAAGACTTTCTTTTTTTCTTTTTTTTTTGAGACAGGATTTCTCCGTAGCTTTTGGTTCCTGTCCTGGAACTAGCTCTTGTAGACCAGGCTGGCCTCGAACTCACAGAGATCCGCCTGCCTCTGCCTCCCTTATAACTAGTTTTAATTTTAAACATTAATTATTAATAGAGTTTTAATAGAACTGACATCAGAACACAACTTCCAAAAGAAGCCTAACTACTATAGGCTACATAGTCAAATACATGAGCCTATGGGGATCATCCTCATTCAGAAATATATGATACAAATAAGGTAACATTGATAGATGCTTTCCATATATACTCATTGGGACTATAATATAAAACTAATACCTCAGTTACCCACATTTCAATTTATATTTCTTGATTGTTATTAAATTATTTGAAGTATATATTAATTACAAAGTAATATTATAACTAGTAAAATAATAAAAAAAAGTACTTGAAATATTGGAACTAAAAGTTGCTTTATGCGTTAATAATTTAAAATACTATAAATATTTAGAGAGTGCCTGTAAAACAGTACAGGTTATCAAATACATTGTTAACTATAATGGCATATTTTTGCTATATTTTTCATATTTTATTAGCAATAGTAAAATAACATCACTTATACGTAT
>NW_026067941.1:6416038-6457106 GCF_014885135.2 Alexandromys fortis | reverse complement strand
TCTTATATATTATATTTCAATGACTTTGTAACTTGAAATTCCATACAAACTGATTAAAAATGTCTCTCCAATAATGCAAAGTTTCAAGGCAAATTATATATTTTATCTATATTTACCTACAAACATACATTGAAAATATTCATTTTAAAAAGAAAACTAAAGTAACAATTTCAAAACCCAGTTAACTCAGTACAAAAAAATTAAATAATCCTAATTATAGCATTATGTTTTCCCATAGCATAAAGAAATAGGATGGGGGGTTGGAGAGATGGCTCAGCGGTTGAGAGCACTGACTGCTCTTCCAGAGGTACTGAGTTCGGTTTGCAGCACCCACATGGAGGCTCACAACCTATGTAATGAGATCGGATGCTCTCTTCTGGTGAGCAGGCATACATGCAGGTAGAACACTACACACTAAATAAATAAATAATAAGGAATATGATGAAAAATCATGGGCTTTTATGTTGGCAATATTTTATTCCTAAACTCAACCATTCACTATTATTTATACACATAAAAAATATAATTTTGTATATTAAGTTCTAAAATTTGGCTTTTAAAATACTCTCCTATATCATTTAAGCTGCTTCATCATAGGTAGTGAAGGCTTGAATCGACACTTACCTGATTAGACTTTTCTACTGTACTACTGGGAACCTCAGTGGTGTCCTTCACAAAAAAGTTGTCTATAATATGTCTCTCAGCACATTCTTGACTGCAAACTGGGCATCGAATGACTCCAACTGGGAAAGACAAAATTGAATTTGAAATTTAATATACTGAGATTGCCACATCTCATCTAAACTGTAATTGGACAAGGTTTTGTTACTAATATTTTATACTCCATATTTTCTAAATTCATAATTTATATATGTATATATGTACAAACATATATACATGAAACATATATAGTATATATATTAACTAACTGCGCTTAAAAGTTGATAAGCCCTTTTAATTTTAACTGGCATGGCCAATGGCTTTTGTGTTTACAGATCAGCAACTTCCTCTCTTACTGTTTTTCAAACAGTGTATTTGAGATAAGGTCTCGATGGGTCATCCCTGTACCCAATGTCACATATGTTTTCTACAGAACAAGGATTCTGGGTCTCTCCACACCTACAGAATCAGAATTTCTGAAGAATTACAATCATCTCTGTTTAAAGCTCCCACAAACAATTAAGAAACATTATTTTGTGTTTTCCTTGAACAGATACAAACTGCTTCTATGAGGAAAATGTCCTATTTCATGGATACATGTAATACATATAATGCACTGATCTAAGAGAGACTTAAAGAATCTCCAAAATATTCAGATACTTATGGTTTGGATGTGAAATTTCCCCTACAAGCTTAGCTGGCAGCACAAAAAAACAAAATCCATCTGAGATCCATACATCTGAGATTCTATGTCTGACGCTCAACTGAAGCACATAAAAAAATCTACACACACACACACACACACACTATTTAAATTGACTATGCTCCTCCACCAGAGCCACGGGCTACCTAACAAGACTAGTACTAGACATGAGAACCCAGTTTGAGTTGTCGGTAAGGGGAGTCTTCTAAGACACTTACCAAATAATACATGGTATTCCTGTTGCCCTTGCTCCAGTACAGAGCTTGAAGATCAGTCCCTCTTGCTGAAGACACCATGTACTTGGACACAAGACCAGGAGGGAAATAGTGCCTGGTATTGGAAACCTATCCAACTATCTAGGGTGAGATGAGGCCCTGGACCTTAGAGGAGAGCCTATCACCATCACTTTATTAAATCAGCATGATTCCTAACTGCACTCTAAATATTTATCCTAACACCTACAGATAAGTATAGCTCTTAACGCCCATCCAAAAATTTCTCTTTACAACACATGGGAGACAGAAAACCACAACTGGTTAAAATTCCGAGAACAGGTGAACATGGGGTGCCCAGCCAAGACTCAGGAAACACTGTGGAAGAGCAAAGAGAGTGTATGACCTAAAGAACCAGAAAATTGGCTGTGAGAATGTGACTCCTAGAAATGACAAAGGAAACAATTATGACTGACTAAACAAGACCTAAAGTAGAATAGTACAACACTAGGCATGCTAACATGGAAGGGGGAAATCTCATAGGGACACGCCTACAAAGAAATACAGATAAGCAACTAAGGCATGCTCGAGACAGGAGAAATAGTTTTTCCCTGGGGATGATGCACCTAAATGGTTACCTAATTCCAAGTGGTCGGCACTGAAATCATACAAGTAATACTAAATGGACTTAGCAGGTATATTTGTATATTTAGGCATAGTGTGTGTGTGGGGGGGAGGGGGGGTGCGCGCCAGTGCACATGGTTTCCAGAGTGAGTTTGGGGGAAATACATAGGAGAGATTAGAGGGAGGAAAGGGAGGGGGAAACAATATAAATATAGTAAGTTTATAATACGGTATTTTTGTAAAAATAAGCAAAACCAGAACTGAATATGCATACCAGAAACATCTATGTATAATTAACGTGGCACTAGAAATTAGAAAAAAAAAAAAAACACAAGAACTCTACAAATTGCTGGGATGGCTACTTGTTGCAGGATCTCACACAGTGATCTCTGAGATTGTTATTTACTGGAAAACCCTATTTCTAGTTGTGGTGTGGCTCAACCCTAGCACACACCTTTAATCCAAGAGCTTTCTGCTTGAAAATTGTAAACAGAATTAAAAAGTCAACCACAGCTCAAGAGGAAGAGCAATCAACCAGTTGACAGTAAGTGAGCAAAGAAAAAAAAAACAGAGAGTAAAAGGGAGTTATAAGATGTATAAAGAGATGCACAGGAAGTAGAAGGGAGGGACATTCAGTTTGAGGTGGCAGGAGAAAGGTAGCTTCTTTCACTGAAGAGGAAGGTCAGCTGGGTGCTTTCTCTGCCTCTCTGAGCTAGCAGGCTTTCACCCTTGTATCTAGTTCCCAAGTCTTTACCAATGTAAAATGGAACAATTAAGCTTTAGTCAAAAACAACATTTGGCACTCAAACGTATGGCAAGACCACACAGACAGTTATCATACCAACTACAAACAAACTGAGAAGACATCAGATCTGACAAGACACCTGGGAAATCCTCAAGGAGAGAGTTAATAATATTAAAAGGAAAAATCTTTCCCACATTAAGGATGGATAAGTAATATAATACAAGGCATTAAGGCCTTTAGATGACTTGAAAACAGAAGCAGAAAATGAAAAGATAATTTAACTGAGATTGATATACTACCAATTATAATTACTATCAGGTAATTCATATTTTATCCTTAAGTCAGTGGGTTTTGTTTTAAATATGAAAAGTGGATTGCTAACATACATACCTCAGAAAGACTTATAAATAAAAATAAGAATACTCACAGAGGAATTTAATAAGAACCTACCATGCCACTTCATGGTAAAACTGAAAAGGGGAGGCCCAAGGTTGTTAGAAAACTAACCTTAGTTTATTTAGGTACTATACAAGAAGGACCAGCAGACAATAGGCACACACAAGGTTATAAGGAAGTTAAAAGAAATACTATAGAAATATTAGATTTAAAGAAATTTAAGGAAGCAGTTATTAGTACACTCACCCTTTGTGAAAGATATTAAATTCATGGACAGCTAAGAATAGAATTATCCCTGAAGACTGTAAAGACTTGAAAACAGCGATATTGGAAACTGGTCCTCACAATGGTGCACATGTTAGAAAGAGGTTAGAACCACAGAACAATGAATAAAGGCCTTCTTTTATATAGTCTAAAGGTCTACACAAGTTACTGTGTACCACATTCAAATAGTTAGACGGCTAGACAGGAGCAAAATAAACACAAATGGAACCAGCAAATCAGTAGAATCAAAACGAAAAATTTTAAGTATGTAGGACTAATAAAACTAGGAGGAAAAACTCAAGTGATAATGATTAACAAAAAAAAAATACTGATAGTGGTTAAGTCTAGAAAGAAAGCAGAGCCTTTCAAAGACAATCAGTTCTTTCCTGAAGTAAATGAAGAGCTTCTGAGTCCCAAGAAAAGAGGCCAGCCTTCTGTGTGAGCTCTTACTTGGTCCTGGAAGAGCCCTTAACTATATCAATTCTAGTGCATTTAGTGTTACTATAACTTATTCATGGTCACACACTCTAAATGGGAAATTTGTGATTCGAATCCTGCCTGATAGGTAAGTATTTAAACAGACAGATGCCAAAAGCTCCTGGGTGCAAAACTAAGCAAACAAAACTAACAAAAAACTAAGACATTTTATATCATACAGTAAATATAGTTAGTGTTGGGCTAAAGTAAGTCTATTAGACACACCTAGAAAGGTGGGGAAAACAGCTTATTTTTAAGGAGACATTTTTAAAAAAATCACAGTCAAGGAAGGTGTCATCATTTTAGAGAAATCATAAAGAACTCTTTACTAACATCTAACACTAAGAATGTAGAATATATTTAAAAAAAACTAAACGAGAAAGTACTTGTTAAATTGGAACTAACTATTTTTTCTACATTCTAAAACAAAACAATGCAAACGTTTTTCTGTTTTTTGTCCATTTAAAGTTTCTGTGCTTACTAGAATTACAAAGCATGTTATAGGTCATAAAACATGACTGATGACTGCTGTAAGTAACTCATAAGGAAGTGTATTTACAATCAACTTTCATTTTTTTCTTATAAATGATTTAAGCTTCTGGATTCTGAGATGTATGACTTGCTGTCTCACTTAGCTCTAAATATAAGCTTAATGCAAAGTTTATAACTTTACTTTCTAT
The DNA here is from genome assembly GCF_014885135.2 of Alexandromys fortis. Lineage (NCBI taxonomy): Eukaryota > Metazoa > Chordata > Mammalia > Rodentia > Cricetidae > Alexandromys > Alexandromys fortis. The sequence continues at coordinate 6,452,345 of NW_026067941.1, read as the reverse complement.
GTCATGAATGGTTAACATATTTTGCTCATTTCTATAAAAGAGATGAGGATTGTAAGGTCTAGTTACAAGGACCAGATCACATGACATGAGAATGATCAGAGACAGATCATCCCTATTCAAGAAATACAAACTCCAATATCTATAGAGAAAAAGGAGCTACTGTATAAACTACAAATTAGTGATCTGTACTTGGTCCATCATACATTAACGGCTTGCTATCAAGATTACTCCTCTTCAAGGAAAGATCACGTGACAGTGATGAGGATATGGTAAGAAATGTATTATTAGGCAACTACTTCATGCTGTTAACCACACAAGAATATATTTAGAGTAACTAATAACTAAGATGGCTATAAAATTACTGTAATACAATCTTATGGTATCATCATTGCAGTCCATCTGTTAACTGAATGAATTATGTAGTCCCTGTCTATCAAAAGACTCAAATAATATCTACAGAAGCATACATTAAAAAAATCAAGTTTTTATGTGTATGAGTACTTTGCCCAGATGTACATATGTGCATCACATGTGTAAAGGACATGCAGAGGCCAGAAGAGGGTATAGGATTCTGTGGAACTGCAGCTGCAGATGGTTCTGAGCCGCGGATGGGCGCTGAGAACTGCCAGAGCAGCAAGTGCTCATTGCTGGATCTCTCCTATATTATTTTAAGATGCTGGGGATTGAATCCAGGGCCTCACACATGCCATCCAAGTGCTCTGCTACTAAGTTACATACCATTAGCCCAGAAACCTACTTTTAACCACGCATGCACGCACACACACAAATGTACAATAGAGATACATTTAGACATCTGTTCAGGAGAGTTAGCTATTCAGGTGAACTTGGACAGAGGCATTTCTTTCTCATTTGTAGTTCTTAGTGTATTAGGGATACAGTATCTTGAAATGAAGAGTTGACTGGAACAGCCAGATCACTGTCCCTGTTGTCTTGGAAACAGGATAGCCTTCAGTGCTTTAAACCTAATGAATATTGTTGCCACTGGGTTATATAACCTAGGGTAGCTGCTTGCTTTCTGTAGCTCCTCACTTGCAGTACACAAACAGGACTTCATCTGCCTTAGACAGCTTTCCTAGGCCTTGAAGGTCTGGTTGGCAATGGATACTTAGCTTCTCCTTGTCCTTTTGATGTCTACTTTGAGTAATAAACTTCCATCACGTGACTTGTATATATGTTCTGTCTCACTGGACTAAGTAAGCAGAAAATGTAGCAGGTGAAAATAGTAAACAGGCTTCAAAAAACAAAAAACCTAGAGAAAGCAGACTGACTATACAAGGATTATCATCAGAAAACATTGCCTAATCATAAAGGGGTCAATTCTTCATGAATCTACAATCTTAATACACAAAGCACCTAACAGAACATAATACATTGAAAAAATAGACATAGAAATATAAAGATGAATTTGCATTATAGTTGGAGATTTCAACCCTCCTCTCAATAATCAACAGAGTAGTGAGCAGAAAATCAGTAACAAGACTTGAGGTGCCGGCCGGGCAATGGTGGCACACGCCTTTAATCCCAGCAATCGGGAGGCAGAGGTGGGCGGATCTCTGTGAGTTCGAGACCAGCCTGGTCTACAAGAGCTAGTTCCAGGACAGGCTCCAAAGCTACAGAGAAACCCTATCTTGAAAAATCAAAAGACTCGAGGTGCCAAGTAACTTGATAAAATGACATTTAATACCAGAATTGTCTATACTTAAGTGCAAAAGGGATGTCATCAAGATGTAATATATGCTGAACAATAAAACATGTTTTGAAAAAAACTAAAAACAGGTCTGGAGAGATGGCTCGGTGGTTAAAAGCATTGGCTCCTCTTCCATAGGACCTGGGTTTGGTTCCCACAAAGAGCAACTTTTATCTTCCAGTTCCTGGTTAAAGAATAATTTTTAAATGAATAATGTTTCAATCTAAACAATGATTTAAAACATATATTTGAAGGACTTAACACTATTTATCTCCCTAACTTTATGAAACAGTTCAGCAATCTAGATAGACAGGTGGTATTCAAGTCCATTCAGAAATGCAAACAGTTTGGGGCTGGAGAAATGAGTCATGGGTGAGAGCATGTACTACTTGCTCTTCAAGGGGAACTGATTTCAGAGCACAACTACCTGCAACTTCAGCTCCAAGGATTCAACGCCCTCTTCTGGTCTCCATAGACACTGTACTCATGTGAGCAAAAAAATACCCTGACACACACACACACTTAAAAGTAATGGAAACAATGAAGGAGAACATATACACATAGAACAGAGAACAAATTTTAATCAGAATTTCAAAATGAAATATAATGGGCAAGAATTTTATAGAAAAGAAAAATTCTGAAAAGTTTCCAAGATGAGTGAATATAAAGCAGAATAAATAGATTTAATATGCTAAAACTGAAACAAAGACAGAGAGAAATGAGTTATCATGAAAGAAAGGAAGAAAGACAAGCCTCTTAGCTACAACAAAGGGCGTGAGAAGACAAGATAAAGCTATAGCCCCTCAACTACCACCACCACCACAAAAAAAAAAAAAAAAAAATTGCCCAGTAAGGCTGGCATATGGCATGTACCTATAATCCCAGCAAACAGGAGGTATAGACAGGAGGATCTAGATTTCAAGGCTAGCCTAGGCTACAAGAAACAGCCTCACACATATACACACACATGCAAGGAAAAGAAAGAAAAAAAAAAACAAAACAAGGAGGAGAGATCCTAAACTAAGCAGATATATTAAGCAGATGTATAAAATGTACTACTTGAAAATTACTGTGTTACGCAAGTCTTGATATAACATACTTGGTAATAAAGTCCAATGATAGGTTACCAACCTAACAAACTTTAAGGTTACTAAAATCATCTACTTTTAGAACTTTTTAAATTGATTTTTATTGCGCTCTACATTTTTCTCTGCTCCCCTCCCTGCTTCTCCCCTCCCCTTCAACCTTCTCCCAAGGTCCCCATGCTCCCAATTTACTCAGGAGATCTTTAGCCTTTACTTTTTCATGTTACATTTGTTTATGCTGTAGAACATTTGTTTAATAATACAAAGATGCGCTGCATTATTTTACGTTGCATTTGTTTAACTCTGAGGCTGTGTTACTTTGCCTGTCTAGAACACCTGAATGGCCAATAACTAGCTAGGCAGGGCTGGCAGGCAGACAGAATAAAAAGGAGATCTGGGAAGAGAAGAAAAGGAGAGGAGGACAAAAGGGACCAGCCACTCAGTCAGTCATGGAGTAAGAATGAAAGTAAGATGTACAGAAGTAAGAAAAGGAAAAGGCCCAGAGGCAAAAGGTAGATAAGATAATCTATGTTAAAAGCTAGCAAGAAATAAGCCAAGCTAAGGCAGGGCATTCCTAAGAAAGAATAACCCTCCATGTGTATGTACTTATTTGGGAGCTGGGTGGCAGGCCCTTCCCCCCAAAAGAACAAAGATGAAAAAAACAAAAAAACAGGAAAAAAAAAAAACCAATCCAACACTACCTTACCTACTTCTCTTTGAGTAACTACTTTCTTTCTTTCTTTCTTTTTTTTTTTTTTTTTTGTTTTTTTGTTTTTTTGTTTTTCGAGACAGGGTTTCTCTGTGGCTTTGTAACCTGTCCTGGAACTAGCTCTGTAGACCAGGCTGGTCTCGAACTCACAGAGATCTGCCTGCCTCTGCCTCCTGAGTGCTGGGATTAAAGGCGTGCGCCACCATCGCCCGGCTGAGTAACTATTTTCATAATTGGTTTATTAAACCATTTCTTAGACATTTTCTAGTTTATCTAATACCTATTTTTTTCTGTTTTGCAAAAGTATTTCTTACACAAAAGGTAACTACCTACTGTATACACTACATTGCAGCTTGCTCCTGTTCACTTAATATATTATGGTGGTTCATTTCCTATCAGTTTTGTTAGCCCCTTCCCACACACTCACACTGGGTAATTGTATCTGGGTTATACAGCATATATCTCCTCTAACGGCTTACTTTTAATCTTTTGATTACAGATGAGAATAACTGTCTACATATCGCTTTAGACTCATGGCAGAAGAGTTTTTAAAATAGACTCCTAGAAGTAGGTTTATGGGTCAAAAGATAAAAGGATCACCAACATTTCAAAACCTGTCAAACGTACCCTCATTATAAATGCATGCTATCTATTTTCACAAAGTCTGAGAGTATGTAGATAAACTTTTAGATTGCTGGCCAAAAGGTAAAAAGAGTTTTCTTGGTATAGTAGATTTTAATGGCTATAATCATTAAAGCTTTAACATTTTCTCAAAACAGTCATTTGGTAGGTCAGAGATCTTGGTGAGTTCAAGGTTAGCCAGGGTAACATAGTTGAAACCTTGTTGGGGACTGGGGGTGAGGGCAAGAGGAGACAGAGAAGAGAGACTAGAATCTGAACTCTTTGTGAGATGGAAACATGGCACTTTTAAACTGTCCAAGAGTCTACAAAGACATACAAGTACCTCTTCCTTTAAGGAAACCCAAATGGGTTCAACACCAATTGATATAACTTTAACACAATCCTTACAACTAAGACTCAGAGAACACTTGAGAAGAGGGGGAAGAAAGAGTCTAAGAGTAAGAGGACCAGGTCATCTGCTGTCAGCTTGTTAAAAAACAAAAAAAGAGTAATCCAAATAGGCCTATCAATCACAGAAGAACAAGTCTCAAGAATGCTGATGCATATGGAAATGTTTTTTGTAAAGTGGGAGGGGGGTCATCCTTCCCAGTGATATAAAGGCACTCGCTACCAAGCCCAATGACCTGTGTTTGATCCCCTGAATCCACATGGTAGGAGAGAACTCACAGGTATCCCTTGACCTCTATATGCATGTGTTGGCTTACAAAACAAAAGTAAGTATAATTTTTTAAATGTGATAAAGTACTTAGATCTCAGAGGCCCTTCCCTAGATGTAATTGTTTATAGGTCTTTGCTGATAAGTGAACTGACTAAGGTAATGGTGTCTTGTCCTAATGCTGTGTCTGCCTGGACACTTCTGACCTTCCACCCCTACCTCAATAACCACATACTCCTTGGCAGTGTTTTGAGACTATCTATGACCCTGACCATGGTCCAGATGCATTAACCAAAATAATGTCTGTGAAAGCAAAAACTAAAATTAACTAGAGGAAGTGCAAATCAAAAATTTGGGTTGTGTCTGGAAAATACTGCTTAGCTCTGCAAAAAGATAGATGTTACTAGGTCATTCCAACCCCTCTCAGAGAGAACACTGAGGTCATTGTGGTTTTTGTCTTTAAAAATGGTGTATTCCTGAGCTGAGGTACCTAGAGACATTTTGGAGGTATTAGCCTACTATTGGTCTGGCCATTATTAAAGGATTACACTCTTACTGGCTTAATTAGCATGGTTGTAACTATCTCATGTGGACCATTTCACTAAAGATGTCTAATGAGTTCTTAAGGAAAAATAGACATTCTTCTTTTCCCACACTGAACAAATTCCCAAGCTTGCTTGATCCGACACCTGGCATTCTCATGGCACCAATACCACCACCCCACAGTCATGCAGTTTCTTGTAGTGCTCCATCTCTGTCCTTCCTACCTTAAAGAGCACAACTTCCCTGCTCTTATCCATCTCCTCCCAGCAGCTGCTGGCTTGCCTGCTATGAGTTCCCTTCTGAGACTGTTCAATTTTTTTTTTAATCTATTTGAAACTAAGAACCAGCAAAAGGAGACCCTAATTCCAATTACCACAATATTCCTGGAAGAATCGCCTGTATCTGCATTTAAAAGAGCTTGCTAGGGAGCTAAGAATACATTTCAATGGTAGAGCACTAATATATTTTGTGTCCCAGCACCACTCTCTCCCCTCGCTGCATTCCCCCCCCCCCCACGGTATTTGCTGGGCGATAGCTCAGCATGTACAAGAGGGACCCTGGATTCTTCTTTAACACTGCTGAACCTCTGACTTGGGTGTAGAACTAATATTCCAATTGGGCTGGTTTAATCACTTTGGCCAAGGAACCACTCCTAAGAAGATGGGATCATCCCCAAAAAGTGACCCTGATTTTCCTTGTATCAGCACCACAAAAGTACATCGATAAAATACATAAGGCAGGCAAGGCAGAGCACCTCTGTAATCCCAGCACTTGGGAGGCTGACACAGGACCACCTGGAGTTAAAAGCTAGGGAGGAATATATAGTAAGACTCTCTCAAAACAACAAAACTAGATAAAAGTTGCTTACAGATATCACCAAATTAGTACCAAGCTGTCTAGCAGAAATACAAATCTCTTCCAAAATGTTCACTATCAGGTATTTATGAGTACTACATGTGTTCTGTTGAACACGTTTCCTGAAATCTGAAATTCTTCCAGCATTATTTTTTCTCAGATTCACTGCAAGCTTCTACCCTGGGGCTTTCATTACCCTGAGAATTCCTCTGCCTAGCAACATTAACCCAATTCGCTATATGCTTTATGACACATGAAACTTAAATACTTTCAAACAACCACTAGTAAGTAGTAATGTTGAACAATCACTAAACAAACTACAAGATGTTATTTTGTGATTAGGATACCATATACTAGAAAAACACAGTAAACAGTTATTTAAAATCAATCTAAAAGAGTTCTTTACAAGTTGGCAAAACAATCTGTAACAATGTCCATTGGTTGTATTTTTAAATGTATTATTGTATGTGTCTATGCACAATGTGTAGGTACATGTGCCATGGGTGTACATGTGGAGGCTCGAGAACATCCTTGATGCAGTTGGTTCTCTTTCCATCTTTATGTGGGTTCCGAGCATCAACCTCAGGTCTTCACCCCTGTGCAGTGTGCCTGGACCCACTGAGCAGTCTAGCTGACTCCTCGTAGAATCAATACTGTGATACACTGCTCATTCTTAATTCCGTCTTTTGTTCTCACACCCCTATTGGTAGCTGTTCTTCCACAACATTTTGAAACACAAGGATATATTGTTGAGTTTTCTTTTACTCTAGCCCCACGTTAGAACGCCAAAATGTTTTTTACTCTTATTACTCTTTCAGCTTTTTGGGGGGAGCCCACCATCCAGCTCCCAAATAAGTCACACACAGAGGCTTATTCTTAATTAGAAATGCCCAGCCTTAGCATGGCTTGTTTCTAGCCAGCTTTCCTTATTTCCTCTGGGCATCAGGTGGTTTTACAGCCTCTGGGCCTTTTCTTACTTCTGTATATCGTACTTTTTCCACTCTTACTCCAAGGCTAGGTGCCCCCCTCCCCCGTCCTCCTCTCCTTCTCTTTCTCCTCCCCTTTTCCCTCCCAATTTCTCCTCCTATTTATTCTCTGTGCATGCCAGCCCTGCCTATCTTCTCTCTTGCCTCACTACTGACTTTCAACTCTTTATTAGACCATCAGGTGTTTTAGACAGGCAAAGAATCACAGCTTCAGAGTTAAACAAATGCAACATAAAAGAATGCAACACATCTTTGCATCATTAAAACAAATGTTCCAGAGCATTAACAAATGTAACGCATCTTAAAATATTCTACCACAATATATCTTCTCTTCTTTTTAGTAGATAGAGCTAAGAAATACACAATGTCATCATATCTTTCATAAAAGACATTAAGTAAGTATAGATTCTCTTGTGCCTTGCTATTTCCACTTACTTTATTACACCTTAGAATTCACTCCCTAAGAGTCTATAGTAGTGGTTCTCAACCTGCAGGCTGCGATCCCCTTGGGGCTCAAATGACCCTATCACAGGGGGTCACTTAAGACCATCAGAAAGTGCACATTTCCTCCTCTACCCGTCTCCAGGCAGGTCCACCTACATGCAGATATGCCCACACACAAGTACCCAGCATGATGACATCATTGAGCCAACCCCATCTCATACACCCTGAACAAATACAGGTGTATGTGACAGGGTTGGAGCCATAATGTACTTACTGGAGCTAGCCACATGTGTGTGAAAGCAACCACTGTGCTGAAAGCAGCTTTGAAGGTAAAATGAGACTTCATAAGCTTTAATTACTAGGATAAATGTAAAACCATCAACTACTGGCACACGTGTGCACGCATGCGCACACACCATGTGAACTTAATCTGGATGCGAATGCTGATCAATCTTTTTATATTCAGCTGTGGTTGATGTGTGAATACTACAGCATTGTGATACTAACAGGTATGTAAAAAAAGTTTAAAAAAATCCAACACAGAACAGTAAATTAGAGGAAACTTTAATGAACTGTATTGACTGAACTATGCCATGTAATATCTTTTGTATTATTATTGTTGGGGGGGGGGTGGGTGAGACAGGATTTCTCCGTAGCTTTGGAGCCTGCCCTGGAACTAGCTCTTGTAGACCAGGGTGGCCTCAAACTCACAGAGATATGCTTGCTTCTGCCTCCTGAGTGCTGGGATTAAAGGTGTGCGCCGCCACCACCACCCAGCTATCTTTCGTATTATTAAAGCTATTGTTATATATTATTTTCACTAGAACACTATCCCATGACAATGGGTCATGTACAGAAGAACGCTAAGAAAAGAAAACACAGTGAGGGTTTTTTACAATATGGTTTTACCTCAACAGTTTCAGCAGGAATTGAGAAACCGCATTATTTGTTGTAAAGTTCTATAAGCTGACTTCTGACACTAAACTAATACACCATTTGATAGCAAGCACCTGAGCTCTGCTGGCAAGGATACCAACTATTTTAGCAGGAAAGCTGATGGACTCAAGAAAGTCAGACTTGACAAATACCACAAAAACAAACCTTACCAGCCATCGAAGCTTCATATTTGGTGGCATTCACAATCACCAGGGTTATAAAGCCTTACACCACTGCTAAGGATTTACTGTTGCCAGCAGCCAAAGACATGACTGGAGTTATGACTGGAGACAAATTCTTATGCAATCAGTTATGCAATTGAGTGCAATTTCCTTATCTAAGAAAACTGCATACATGGTTGACATCTTTGCCATCTTGAATGAGCTCTTTTCCACAATTCACCCTCCTCACCCCACCCATCCACCCCTGAGCCAGGGTGTCCTGTCTGTCTTGGAACTTGCTCTGTACACCAGGCTAACCTCCAACTCAGAGATCCTTCTGCCTCTGCCCCCTCAGTGCTGAGATTAAAGGGGGCAGTACAACCACCTGGCAGCAATTCATTTTTTTTTTATCATCTGGCTGTATTCATGTCTGAAAAGTGCTTCAAACTGTGATCTTGCTTTTTGATTAAATAAATGTGTTTTGAGTTCATCAAGCCCCAAAACACTTGATGCTAAAACTTATCCTTGGGCTGGAGAGATGGCTCAGCCATTAAAGGCTCGGCTCACAACTAAAAATGTAAGAGTTCAGTTCCCAGCACCCACGGCTGTCTCTCCAGCAACCAAAAAATTAAAAACAACAACAACAAAAAACCCTTATTCTTGACAACCATCTCACTTCAGTGTTAAACAGCAGAGCTTTCTTCAGTGCATCCAACTCACCACAGTTGCAAAAACAGTCAACTGTTTAAAGTGCTTGCCTTTACAAAATTGACAGAACTTACAACGTTATTCATTGCTTCTTGTAACTCTTGTGGCAGCATCTTCACTGCTAATATTTACCAGAGAATCATACAATGAGTTCTGACGATTTTTGGTGACTCTTTCATACTGACATTGAAACCCTGATCAACATCATAGCATAGTGAAAGCACCATCTGTTCAAACACCACAAACCTTTTCCCAAGAGATGTTAAGCTTTGTGTGTCTCTCTCTCTCGATTTCTTTTGAATGAGTTAAATTTATTATTGTAGGGACCAAATGTAACATGTCACGATTTATCTGAAAGGATACAATCGTTCGAAATGAAAACTTCAGTTTCGGTAAAAAATTAAAATAAAAATGGATGAAAATGGAATTTACATATTGTCTTATCTGCTTTCTTTGAGGAACACGACACTGAACCAGACAAAAGGATTATAATGATAATTTCTGAGAAAGAACACTTGCACATGCTTGCAGATGAAATTCCATCGTATTTTCCAAATCTCCTGACAGCCCATTTGCACTTTCCAGAGCCCATTCACAAAGTAGAAGATGTTCTTATTAACAGAGATGCAGTGAGAACTGATTTCTCTACAGTGCCAGTTACACAATTCTGGATCAAGTGTTTGCAGTCATATCCTGCTCTGTCTGAGCCTGTGTCTCATCTTCCTCCATTTCCAACAAGTACCTGTGTGAAATAGGGATTTCCAGCTTGGTTATCAAGTCTCAACACAGCGGTAGACTTGCTGTGGAAGATGATCTTCTCTGTGCTCTTGCAAAGACTGCCCTAAGAATTTCTGGTCTGGTGAGAAAAAGCAATCTCAACCTTCTCACTGACATTGGGTTTTTACTCATATTGCCACAAAATGTAACAACGTATTTCACTGTTAAGAGTGTTACTCACACTACACCATGCTTCAATAGAAATATCACAATATATAATTACATATTGTTTTGTGATTAATCACTATGCTTTAATTATGGTCAACTTGTAATAATTAAAATACATCCTGCTTATTAGATATTTGTATTATGATATATAACAATATCAAAATTATAGTTATAAAGTAGCAATAAGAATAATTTTATGGCTAGGGATCACTACCACAAGAGAAACTGTTTTAAAGGTCCCAGAATTAGTAAGTTTTAGAAATACTGGTCTACAGGGATGATCTTTCATTTTTTATTATCTCTTCAGTGACATTCACTGCTTTCAATAGAGCACCACATTTTATGCTTTTGTATTTGCATCTTTGAAGTTTATTCCTGTAAGTTAAGACTATACAGTCAACAGAAAGTGAATTTTCAATTTTGCTAAATCCCTTTCCCTGTTTATCACACAGCATTCCCATTGACAATATGGTAAAGTACCTTGCTTTCTTACAGTTCCACACAGCATTAATGCCAAGATAGAATAGTAGATCTTCTTTGGAGCAAATAGTTTTCTTTTAAATGTAGAACATTAATTTCTCACATATTTCACACATATATGTAAAGTGTTCTATTTTACAAAATATACAACCATAAGATAATTTTATTTTTGCTTGTGTTACTAGGTTTTTGCGGCCTTATAAACCAGTTTTTTTTTTTTTGTTTTTTTTTTTTTGAGACAGCGTCTCATAAATTTCAAGGTTGCACTTTCCTTCCTTAGTATCTAAGTTATGACATTCTCCTCTTTCTTCCAAGTCTCCTTGGTAATTTCTTCCTAAAGCAGAGGCCACTGATGTGGGATTCCCCTCTGTATGCTATGAACATGTTTTATTACCACTAGTTAATAAAGAAGCTGCAAGCTTGGTGGTAGTGGCACATGCCATTAATTCCAGCACTTGAGAGGCAGGTGTGCCAGCCTGGTCTACAAGAGCTAGTTCCAGGACAGGCTCCAAAGCTACAGAGAAACCCTGTCTCAAAAACCAAAAACAAACAAACAAAAATAAAGAAGCTGCTTTGGCCTATGGCAGGGCAGAAAATCCAAGCAGAGGTAAGAGAAAAAGAAGGTGGAGCCAGGCAGAGGCTGCATAGCTGTCGAAGGGGAGAGAAGCCAGTTAAACACCAAATAAAACAAGAAAATGAGGTAACAGCACGGCCACGTGGCAATACATAGACTAATAAAATGGGTTAATTTAATATGTAAGCAGTAACTAGAAATATTCCTGAGCCATCAGCCAAACAGTATTGTAATTTTTGTGTGATTATTTCGGTCTGGGTGGCCAGGAAATAAAGGTGCAGTCTCTGCCTACAGGCTGTTAGGTGATTTTCTTACTCTACCATCCAAAGTGTAAGATGAAGAAAAAAGAAAATCTCATTGGATGGTAGTGGTGACGCACATCTTTAATCCCAGCACTGAGGCAGAGACAGGCAGATCTCTGTGAGTTAGAGACCAGCAGAGTCTATAGAATGAGTTCCAGGACAGCCAAGGCTACACAGACACTGTATCCAACAAATAAATAAGTAAATTTAAAAGAAAGGAAGGAAAGAAAGAACGAACAAAAGACAGACAGACAGATAGGCCTCAAAGGGATTATCAGAAAAGTGGTAGAGAGACCATAATACCCAAAAAAGTCACATGACATGTGCTGAAGGACAATGGTTTGTACCCTCACAATTATATTTTAATAAAAAGCTGATTGGCCAGTAACTTGGCAGGAAGTATAATCAGGACAACCAGCAAGAGGTAGAGGTGGGGTGATGAGAACAGGAAAATTCTGAGAAGAAAGTCCTAGTCTGCAGTCGTGACCCAGCCTCAGAGGAAGCAAGATGTGACTATCTCACTGAACCTTAAGACAACAGAATGGTGCTCAACGTGTAGACAACTGCATCCACAGTAAGCCTGAGAGAGCTTGGGAAAAGAATAGAACTAAGCAAGGCTTATTGATAGCAGCATTCTCTCAGGTGGGCTGTTTTCTAGAAGCAAATGTGTCTCGTTTAAGAGAAGCTTCCTGACTCAGCTTTAGATGTAAAAACTTTGCAGCCCTTTTAAGAGGCTCTGCCACAAAACACTTAAATGGTGTTTATGAATAGCGTACAGCATGCTTCTTGACGGCACCACAGACCTTGAAACATCACAGAGTTGTGGTGATAAACATGGCTCCGGCTGATACCTCCACCATGAGGCTGGACTCTCAGAAAGCTAAAGAATGGGCCGGATCCAGTTGTCAAAGCCACGGCTTTAATCCTAGCCATATTGCTTAGCAAATTAAAGACTCTGGTCGTCAGAAAAAGAGAGATATACAGTAAAGAGGATTCAAAAACAAAGAAAACCTCTAAATAATGGTTTACAGTGTGTTAAGAATATATGCAGGCTTGAGAGAGAAAAGAAAAAGGTTAAAATAAAATAAAGAAAGAGTGTAGTTGGGTGTGGTGGCACACACCTTTAATCCCAACACTTGGGAGACAGAGGCAGTCAGACCTCTGTGATTCAAGACTACTGCCTGAGATGATCAAGCCTCACAGGATGCTCTAGTCATGACTTGATGATAATTCTAAATTTTCTTTAGGTCCCCATAAGATTATCAGTGCCCCCAACCAGCAGGAAGTAACCTGGAAAACTACAACCATATTCCAAAAAAATGGATTATGGATATTTTCCTTTGTTTAGAATGTTGATTACAAGTTGTTATGGATAATGGTCAGGAGAAAAGCTAAACAAAGGATATTAGAATCAGAGTTCTTGTTCCTTAAAAAGAAGGGGTGGTGGTGCTGTAGGACAATTATTTGTACCCTGTCAATTGTATTTTAATAAAACGCTGATTGGCCAGTAGTCAGGCAGGAAGTAAAGGCAGGACAACCAGGCACAAAGTAGAATAAGGACCAGGCAGGACAGAAAAAAACCTTCAGACAACAGACATGTATTCAATGATACATAGATATTAGCTGTTATGTCAATGATAACCAAACTACAATCCATAGAACCACAGAGGTTAAGTATAGAGTAAGGGACTAGGGGGTACACAAAGATCTCATTAGGAAAGAGAATTAGAAAAGAAATACTTATGGATGGATGGGGAGGTTTAAATAGGAAGATCAAGTGTGTGGTAGAGGGGAGAACAGAATGAGAGAGGGAAAATGAGGGAGGGAGACAGCTAAAATTTAGGGCCATTTGAGGTGTTATATTGAAACCTATTACTGAGTCAGAGTGAATGGAGGACACCAAGGAAACAAGGTCCTATATCTAAATCAACAGGATCAATACACATAGGAACTCACCGAAACTGATACATAGGGCCTATACTGGTATACACTAGACTGCATAGAAAGGGGGATACATGCCCCCAATCCCTAACGCTGAAGCCATCTCTAATTGATAAACATTTGCAAATGAAAATTTAGTTTTCTCCAAGGAAGTCTCACTGTGGAAACAAACTACTCTTAAGCTGCTTCTTCAGCAGTAGATGGCCAACAGAAAATGAACTAACAGCATCTTTGGAGGTTCCTTGCCTCATAATGTCCTGCCAGGGCTTTTACTTTACCTTTCCTTCTTTCCTTCCTTCTGTCCGGGTATGTATGTATCCATCCATCCATCCATCCCATCTATGGAGGCAGTGTTTCTGTATAGCCCCTAGCTATTCTGGAACTCTGTAGATCAGACTGGCCTCTGCCTCCCAAGTGCTGGAATTAAAGGTGTGGCCTTTTTAAATTTTACCTTATTTTATTTATGTTTTTTTCTTCTCTCTTTTTACCCTACAGATCCTCTGAGTATAATATTATGGCTTCCAGTTTAGTGTTTTTATGGGATTCCTAAGTGTTTGAATGAGGGGTCTCTGTGTCTCTATCTGTTTCTTCTGACTTTTCTTGGGCTCTTTGTCTTCTGTTTGCTTTGTCTTGTTCTGAAGTTTTTGTTTTTTCTTATTTTATTATCCCTTAGAAGCCTGTTTTCTAATAAAAGGGGTGGACCCAGATTGGGGATGTGGGTGGGGAGAAGAACTGGGAGGAGTAAGGGAGAGGACACTGTAATCATCTCATACTATGTGAGGGAAAAAAAAAAAACTACTTTCAACGAAAAGAGGAAAAAAAGAAAAGTCACATGACAATGAAGTCTACAGCAGGAAGGAAACATATAAAGAACATATACCTGTATAGAGATATAGACTCTAGGAATCTCATGGTCTCTTCCCAGTAATATGAGAAGAAATCAGGAGGATAGGTGGGAGCTGCTGAAATCAGCAATTGCCACCAAACATAAGATCCCCAGGGCTCAAGAAAATACAAATCAACAGGAGGATAAGCATTTGAAAAATTTTTGAAAACTATGTAAAAAAAAAAAGAAGAAAGTGAGGTAATTTGGCTTATGTTTATGATTTATGCCATTTAAAAAAAAGTATTTTAAGAGGCAGGCAAAAGCATTTTGTCCTAAGTACTGCCATTTTGACTTCAGACTCCATTTTACCTGCAGAGTGAAATAAAGTTCAGGTTCCCAAACCCCAGGGGAGCTGGGAACTTTCCAGTGGCTGACCAACCTCCTCCCCTAAAGCATAGAAATAGCCATTATGCATCTTTAGTTTTCTAGAAACATCATGGCTGTCCCTAACAACAGAAAGAACAAATAAATCTGATTGGTTGGACTGAAAGGCTTGCATTGTATGTTAGTTGATAATGATGGAACACACAAGGAAAGTCCCTAATCTTTGATTTCTGATTGGTGAAAATTATAGCTATAATGTGGCAACAAATTGTTTGTGATTTGTGTGTGTGTGTGTGTGTGTGTGTGTGTGTGTGCTTATAAACCCTGATTTTGCCCCTACTTGGCACTGTCAGGAGAAACAGCATTGTCTCCTCCTTCCTTGTGGTGCACAATGAACTAGGTATAACAATCTGTATATATATCCTATGTTTAATATGTACCTATTATAGTACTAGTATATCTGGCACATAACAAATTACATAAACATAAAAATATTTAAAAGGATAAAATCTTTGAGATCTCTTAAAATCTTATTTTTTTTTTCAAACTTTTCAGTGAAATTTTATTAGGTGTTGCATCATGATTCAGGGTCCCAGAGTAGGGACCATCATATACCCAGGTCCCCCTTTACTGCAGGGGGAGGAGAGCGAACAGAGGAGAGGTGGGTGGAGCCAGGTCAGATCTTCCCAGGAAATGTGCCTTCTGCTCTGCTTTCATCCCAGGCTGAGACCCATGATATGGGGCAGAGGGACTTGTATACACGTCGGTACCACTCACACACGGAGACATCACCCCCCTTTGCGGTCATTGCCTTCTCGCAGCGGTGGAAGTCCAGATAGTTCTGCCAGCAGTTCCTGGTCTGGTTCTGGTTTGGGAAGCGGCTGTCAAAGGGGGCAGTTTTGTAGTTCTTGATTTTGGTCTTGATGTCTTCAGCCATGGTGCCAACTCCTAAAGACTGCCCTGGAGCAGCAGTAGTTCAATGTGACCCTTAAGCAAAGGCGACAATGTCCTAAAATCTTATTTTTTTAATGTGTTTCTGTGGTTGTTTGTATGTGCACCACATGCTTATATGTACCCAAGATGGCCAAAGAGGGCATCAGAATCCCTGGACCTGGAGCTACATACACGCAGTTGGGCTATCCAATTTGGGTGCCAGGAACCTCAGTCCTTTGCAGGAACAGCAATGACTTTGACCACTGAATCATCTCTCAAGCTCCCAAGAGATAACATTTTTAAATGCCACGTTAACAATGATAGCTTCTTATTAATTCCAAGTCATCAAATGCACTTAAAGCGTGGTTCCCAAACAAAGAAACTTGCTAGTTTTCAAATTCTTGATCCCATTTCCCCTTTTGGTCACTGCTCCTAAGCTTACAGTGAACTGCTAAAGTGCCTATGAGGTACCTGCTATGTCACTCTAATGCTGCTCTGCCTAGACAAATATTATCACTATCATAGCTGGGATAAGGCCTCAAGGACTGAAAGAAATCAAGGCTGGTAGAAAAACAAACCTATCAATTCCATATAGCTGATACTACAAAGCACAAATCAGATAGCAGGTAGGAATTAGTTGTATTGAATGCCTTTAATCCCAGCACTTGGAAAGCAGCAGAGGCAGGCAGATCTCTGAGTTCAAGGTCAGCTTAATATACAGAACAATTCTAGGATAGCCAGAGTTACTCACAAAATGGTTATAGCTTTCTATACAGCACATATCTCCTTGTCAGCTAATTGTGTATTTAATTCCCAGGAACACCAGGCTGTCATCTACTATGAGCAGCCCTGATTTCTCTGGGCTCTGCTTCTGTAATATCCCAAACTGGTTCAGCTCAACCTTGAGTACAGATCAAATGGAAGAACTCCTTATTTACCTGCTTCACTTTTTCTCTGAGGGGAGGAAGGAACAAACACACAAACAAAAAGGTTCAGGGTGGTCTTGAACTCATTCTCTAGTTTTAGCCTCTAAATTGCTAGGAACACAAACTGCATGCACCATCACTTCCTGCCACAATCACTTTCCATGTGTTCTGTACCATGCAATGTAGGGACTTCCAAGGCTGCTAAAACTGAGGGGCTTTTGTAAGCAACCTCCATATAGGACTTCCCATGAAGTGAGACTACATGTTTTATGACAGAGGCTTAGAAATGGTAAACCATAACCTTAAATCGTTTTATTTAAAAACAATTATCAAGTTCCATAAATCTATTTACCCAAAACACGTATAAATGATAATTTGGGAGTTTGGTAAAGCAAACTAACCAAACAAAACAAAAATAGAGATTATAATATATAAAGACCTGTAACTTCAGGACAACTGTAGTGTTTGATAAGTTGAACATTATGACAGTTATTTTTTTTTTCCCTAAACTATACAAAACTACCAATAGAGGTTGTGGCAGCCTCAACTGCTCCCTACAACTGAGAAGTATCGCATACCTAAAGTACTAAAGGCCAAACTCAGGGCTGTGCACAGCAAGTGTCCTACCACTGAGTTCAACTCCTAGCCCTTCAATCATTACGTCCAAAGTTAATTTCTAATAAAAAGTTCTATTTTTTCCCTCACCTCAATGTATCCATTGTTGTTGTTTTTATTATACACTATGACTCCCCATCTCATCTGAAGACTACTTTTTAGTGTATATCAAAAATGCAGGGCCAGAGAGGAATTTAACTTAGGTAATAACATTTGCCTTAATACGCATGTGTTTGGAGAAAAAACAAGCAAAACCCAAACCAAACCAAACCAAACCCAGGTGTCGTGACTGTAATCCCAGACAGAGGTGGGATGGGGGTGGGGGTGGGGGGTGGTGATCAGAAATCCAGGTGGTAACTGTAACCCCAGGCAAGGGGAGAGGATGGAGGATGCTGAAGGGAAAGAGCCCAAGACAAGATTTCAAAAACAGTAACAAAGACCTCCAAAAACCCTGAGCTGGAGGCTGGAGAGATGGCTGAGAAGTTAAGAGCAGCACCTACATGTTAGTTCATATACTAATCCCAGCACTCAGGAGGCAAGAGATTAAGAGTTTAATTCATAACAGTAGCAAAATTACAATTCTGAAGTAGCAAGGAAAATAATTTTATGGTTGGGGGGTCACCACAAGATGAGGAACTGTATTAAAGTGTCTAAGTAAAAGGAAGGGTGAGAAACACTGCTATAGAAGCTTCTGAAAATATATACATATATGTAAGAAATCTAAATGAAATCACAAAATAACAGGGGAGAGAATGCTCCAAAAGATTCATCAAAATGTCCCAAAATGCCAAGTGAAATCTCCAGTGTCAGGAATGGGTTACATGGTGCCAAACCATTGGCTAAAGGCGTCCCATGGAACAACCCCTCAGCCTAAACATCACTTGCTCTTGCCAAGGCTTGGTTCCTCTCTACAACCTGATGGTAAGGCCTCTAGCTGAAAACAACACTTTCTTATGTCATTGAACATGGAAAAATCTAGCAGGTGTCTAACTAGATATTTCATCTCTACTGACTAGCATTCCTGGTCTTGGCACTCTGAATTGAAACAGAGGACAAAGGTGATTGATCATCAATATCATCCAGCTACAAACCATTTAACCTATAATAATGATCTACCCACAAGATATATACTGTTGTAATATGACACCTATGTTATGACAGAAACCAACGTTAAATACTTTTTGATTGTATTTAAATCCCATTCCACGAGGTAGAATTCATACCCAATATAGCTAAAGTGAGCAGGAATATGAAACTAGATAGGTCATGTGCCTAGGGGAAAACCTAGTACTACTATTCTGCTAAAGGAACACAACAATTAAAATGACTCCTAATGATATACTGCTATAACTCATAAATCGGTACCTCCTTCAACCCACATCAGAAAGGCTTCTTGTAATCTATGGGGATTAACACAGAGTACTAAACTGGACAATGTACAGAAAGTGACTTTGAATCCCTCAGTCCTAAACGGAATGACTTCATCAAATCCTTCTCCTCAAGGCTCAGGGATCTATGCAGAAGAGACTGTAAAGATTGTAAGGGCCAGAGGTGACAGATGACTCCAAGTGTCATCTATACACAACAGGACTAATGCACATATGAACTCAGTGACTGTGGCAGCACCCACAAACCTTTACAGGGTCAAGTAAGATGCTATTTATAAACAAGAAGCTATTTACAACTGATATCTGCTGGCAAAGGGAAAAATCAGTTTTCTCCAATGGAGCATCCCTGGGTATATCAAGCATGCCCAGGAGTAGTTGGCCAACACAACATGAACTCCATGTTTTTGTTGTTAATATTCTTATTTTTTTATGAACTTTTTGCTTCATCTTTGTATTCTTTGTTGCTGTACTTGACTTTTATTTTTAATTTGTTTGATGTTTTGGTTTTTAATTGTGCTTTGAAAGAGAAAGAAAGAACATACAGTTGGTTGGGTAGGAAGGTGGGATCTGGGGGGAGTTTAGGAGGTAAAAAAACATGATCAAAATAAAAAGCCAAAGCACTTGGGTGTGTGTGGGGGGGGATTCTGCTATGACTCTGTAGCACAAGTAATAAAAATACAGAGACAAATATTGGGGTTCAACCTGAAGATCAGAAAAGCAAAACAGTCAAGCCACTAGAGAGCTCTTACCTCTAAGAAATCCTCAGACTGAAAGAGAGCAAGGTCCTATCTCATCCAGGTCTTATATTCCTCTCTAAGGCTGGGGTTAAAGGCATGCAACACCATTGCCAGACCTCTAGGGGCTTAGTTTTATTATCTTCAGGCAAGCTTTATTTATAAAACATAAATATCACATCACTATAATGACTCAGCTCCAAGGAACTAACATTAGTTAATAGATCAACTCCCCAATTGTGTCTATATTGTAAATTGTCAGTTAACAAAATTGGGAGGGCTCCAGCACAGCTCAGTAGTAGAGTGCTAGCCTAGCATTCAAGAGAGACTGGGCTTACTCTCCCAACACTGCAAAATTAAATCAAACGTCTTAGAGGTGGGAGAACACGGATGGGACTGGAGAGATAGATGCCTCATCAGTTAAGAGGGCCTGCTACTCCTTTAAAGATTGGTTCCTAGCACCCATCAGCAACTCACAACTGCTTCTAACTACAGCTCCAAGGGATCTGACAGCCTCTTCTGGCCTCTACAGGTACTCACAGCTTGCCACCAAGCCTGGTTATGAGGGATCTCAATCCTCCTGAGACTACATGATGGGAGAGGAAAACTTCCAAATGTAAGTCATGAGAGATGCAAGAACACAAAATGTTAAAACTAACAAAATCTTTAATAGCTAGATGTTATGGTTCACAACTGTAATCCTAGCTAGCAGTTGTGAGTCTTGGGCAGGAAGATCAATCACTACAGATCCAATCAAGGGCAGCCTGGGTTAGAAAGAACTTACTTTAAATAATAAGTAACCTTAAGCCTTTACACAGGGTTCATTTTGTCTTTTCCTTAGTATAAAAAGGTGTTTTTATTTAAACGTTTCCTTTTCTTTTCACTTGTTTGTTTCTGACATGGTTTCTCTGTGATAACAATCCTGGCTGTCCTGAAACTCACTCTGTAGACCACGCACACGTTATACACACATACATACAAGCAAAACACACATTAAGAAGAACATGGGGGAGGGGGAACAAAAAGAAACCTTAAAATATGCCTAAGAATTAAGAACTGGTGGCTTCATGGTAATGTGTGATTTTATTCACAAGGCTTATTCCCCAGCATAAGTATTACATACACATAGAACTTAAGAACTAAGACTTATCTGGGCCTGATAGAGCATGCCATGCCTTTGAAACCAACACTCAGGAGGCAGAGGCCAGTCAGGGTTTACATAGTGAGTCGTGTCTCAAAAACAAGCAAGAAATAAGATTTTCCAGACAGTGTTGGTGCATGCCTTTAACTCCAGCACTCAGGAAGCAGAGGCAGGCGGCTCTCTCATTGAGTTCAAGGCCAGCCTGGTCTATAAAATGAGTTCCAATACAACCAGGACTACACAGAGAAACCCTATCTTGAAAAACAAACAAACAGAAGAATAAGATTTAAGTTATACTTTACTACCTTTCCAGTAAATAAGCCTCTTTGAAACAAGTTACAATGAATGATCGGATATTCCACCTCACCTGCAACCCTAATAAAGTAGCCCAAGTTTCTTTCACAGATGGCGAACAAGGGCAAGTAACTCAAGGATCAGACAAATGGGCAGTTTATTATGAATAGCAATAGCATAAACTTGAGTGTTCTGTGAGACGGTAAGGGAGTGCAGAGGTTCCTCCATCTATTATCTTTGCAGAAGCCATTTTAGGTTTGACTAGAATTTGACCTCCTTGACAGAAAGCCCAGTGGAAAATTACTAAACTCAATTCTAGGAACTTGAGACCAAGATGCCCCAGCTAATTTATGCCTGGTCCATCTGAAGAGATGGATATGCTGCCTCCTTTTGTTCTGACTGGACCAATGAGAAATGTGAAAGGGGCTACAGAAAAATGGTTCTCCTTGGAGAGGCCAGGAGTTGATGCTATTACATCTGGTCCTTTCTCTCCCACTTACACAGTGAGTGCCTCTGGCTATGGGGAGGCCAGACAGGCTTTGTCTGAGGCTGTGAGGCCATTATCTGCTCTCCCCTTGAGGGAAGTGAAGTGGTCCCTTTCTCCACCAGTGATTTATATAATCAAGAAGACCCAAAACCCTCCCTTTTAGGACAGGACTTCATCAGTATGTCGGAGATTTTATACACACAAGATGACTTGGGGTAATTGCCAGGACCTCCTGGCTACCCTGACTATAGCCAAGGATACCCAAATCTGGGCTGAAAAGTAGTAGGCTCTGGGGCTGGGTAGATGTACTGTAAAAATGGACTTTGCAAACTCCATTTTAAAGAAGGGGTTTCATCTTAGGCTATATAATGAGCAGGGGAGAGGGGCTGATCTCAGCTCTAGAAATATGCTGCAATAGTGGAAATTGAAGGGATACCCTAAGACATCAACAATTAAGGAGAAGAGTCATAAAATTTAACGAGGTCCAGATGTTCCTAGGAGACATCCTGTCCTTGAAGATACCTTGCCAGTAATTTATAGCTGTTAGTGTTTTGTGCCCCAAAACTGACCAATGGTTTCAGAAACTACCTTATCCTATGCCCTACTTACCCAATCCCAAGATGATAGGACATGAACTCCCCTGATTATGGCGTTTCCCCTTTAAAAGTTCTCTCTTCCCCAGGTTCATGGCCATACTACGCTGGGGTGCTGAAAAGGGGTGATTCTAACTCAAGTTTTTACATTAAAGACCCTCATGGAACTTGCACTGGAAACCAGGCTCTGTGAATTCATTTGGAGGTCCATAATTTAGGCGTAACAGAGAGAACCTTCTACTTTGTGAACCCTCCCATCAACTGGACTCAGTTGGGACTCTAATACCAATGAAGGTAAGGAGGTACTGGAAACTTCTTGCCAAACATCATTGTGAGGATTAAAAGTGGCAGCCATAAACCCTACCAACTTATCCAAGGTAGGTTAGGATACTCAAGAGCCTGATGACAAAATTGCCCGCTGAGTTACTGGAAAGGCCCTGTGAGGCATAGAGGTTGTTTACCTCCATAAACCTAGATGCCCCAGATAACTGGTGAGCCACTAATATTACTGTTGTCATGTAGTTGTTCCCAAATAAGAAGGAAGTTGCAGAAATTAGAGGGTGTGATAGTATGAATGTAATTGGCCCCCATAGGCCCATAGGGAGTGGCAATATTAGAAGGTGAGGCTTTGTTGGAGTAGGTGTGGCCTTATTGGCTGAAGTGTGTCACTGCGGAGGTTTCCTATGCTCAAGATACTGCTCAGTGTCTGAATCCTGTTGCCTTCTGAGCAAGATGTAGCCAGTACAATGTCTGCTGATGCTCCCCACCATGATGATAATCGACTGAGCCTTTGAACTGTAAGCTGCCACCTCAATTAAATGTTTTCTTTTATAAGAGTTGCTGTGATGGTGTCTCTTCACGGCAACAGAAATCCTAACTAAGACAAAGGGATCTGAAGGGATGAACAGATGTCAACTTTTCAAAGATAGGAAAATAAGCTCTCCCATGTGGTGATGGCTGCCCTTAGAGAAACAGATGAGAGGAAACAGACCAGGAGAAAGGATTAAAAAACTCACCAACATTGTTTGATGAAGCCCCAAGAATGGAATTTAGACAAAAATATCCAAAAGCAGTGTATACTCCAGTGTATAGATGGCCTCCTCATATCTTTGGCCATTGAGGAGGAATGTAGACAGGCAACAGAAGGCCTTTAGAATCCCTCTAAGCCCTAGGGTACAGAGTCTCAACCAAGAAGGTTCAGCTGTGTATCCCTCAGGTCATATAACTAACTAGGCTACAACCTAGAGGAAGGAAAGCATTTGCTGCCCTACAATGTATTTCAGCCATCCTGCAAATCCTTGCTCCCACGTCGAGAAAACAAGTACAGGAATTCCTAGGGGAATTGGGTATTAGAGGTTACGAAAATGGATTTGCTGAGATAGCCAAGCCCTTTTACGTCAGCACAAGAGGCACAAAACTTTTGGAATGAACTGAGACTAAGCAGAGGGCCTTCTTCGAAGTCTTGAAAAAGGTCCCTGGCCCTTCCAGACGTTTACTAAGCCCTTCTACTTGTGGATGTGGATGGAGCTGGAGGCATTCCCAAAAGGGACCTCATGAAAACTCTGGGACCCTGGAAAAGACTGGTGGCCTATTTGTCCAAGAGACTTGATCCAGTTGCAGCTGGATGACCAGCATGTATAAGAGATATAGTTGCCACCACCCTGCTGGTAAAAGCAGCTGACAAATTAATTTTACTTAGGGCAAGAACTGTTCCTGGCAACCCCAAATTCTATTGAGGCCCTCTTGGGGAACCCAAAAGATATCTAATGCCTGGAGTGGCGTGAGGGGACCCAATACAAAGTCCTGCTTCTGGATCAACCCTGCATGTCAGCCCTCGACTCAGTCTCCTGTGGGATGATGACTGGACAGAACCTCTGCATGACTGTCTTGAAGTGACAGACTGTGACAAACTTAATCTAGTCTATCAGGCCTGATCTGACTAATGTCCCAATGGTGACACCAGATGGGAGCAGTTTCCTTCAAGATGGTATCAGGTATGGAGGAGTAGCAGTAGTGACCCAAGATAAGACTATCTAGGCACAATCTTTAAGTAGGAGAACCTCAGCTCAACAAGCTGAGCTTTTAGCTTTGACCCAAGCATTCTACTGGGGGAAAGACTATGCTGTCCCCATACACACTGACAGGCAATATGCTTTCACCATGGCCCAGGGAAAAGAGAACTTTTTCAGCAGAGAAAGTAACCAAAAACAGAGAAGAAATCTTAGCCCTATTAGAAGCTATCTAGTTACCCAAGAGGGTAGCCACTGTCCATTGCAAAGGACACCACAAAGAAGATTCCACAGAAACCAGAGATAATAGAGCAGCTGACTTGGCTGCCCAGGAAGTAGCCCTAGAAGCATTATGGCCTCTCCAAGTCTTAGATGTCCTGCCAGAGCCCAGCTTATGAGACCACTCATAATGCACACCAGCAGAGACTGCCTCTGAAAACAAGAACTAGCCATACAGGATAAAGGATGGCAAGTGTTGCTGAATGGCAGATCCATCCTTCCCATGAGTTTGGGAAGATGATGGGTTATGGACCGCCACCAAACCACCCACCTAGGAGTCACGAAAACTGTTGAATTCCTCAGACCCAGGGATTATGTTCCCAATTTGAAAGTTTAATTAAATACATCACTTTAGATGTGCCACTTGTACTCAGGCAAACCCCAACAGGAGAAGATCCCACAGAGGATCCAGGCTTGAGGAAATGAGTCTGGGGAACATTTGGAGTTAGACTTATTTTGGCTATAAATATTTGCTGGTGTCTGTAGACACCTTCTCGAGATGGCCCACCCTACCCAAACAGAGAGTGCTCCAATAGTTACTGAGAAACTTCTTCAGAAAATAAATCCTAGGTTGAACTGCCCCTAGCTTTGGGGGCCAGCAATAACCTTGCCAAAGAGTCTGAAATTCTGAGAAAGGTATTAATTGGAAATTGTACTGTGAATATAGGTTAGAGCTCAGGTCAGGAAGAAAGGATGAATAAAACTCTTAAAGAGACTCCGACTAAACTGATCCTGGAAACTGGTGATCCTCCCTTTGCCCTGCTCAGGGCCCACTGTACACCTTACTAGAAGGGAATTACTTCTTTTTGAAATTATGTTTGGGGAACTACTTCCCATCTTCCCCAAACCCTGAACTATTCTCCAAACAGAAATGTCTAATCATTGCCTTCTCAAATACTTGTAGGCTTAGCAGGGACTTGCCAGGCCATTGACCAGACTGTGAAGAAAATCTGCCCACCAGTTCCTGCCAGACTTGGTTTGGATAAAGGACCCTGGAAACTGAAACTGTACGGAAGGGACTCTATCCAGCCATCCTCACCACTCCAACTGCAGTCCAGCCAGGCGGTGGTGGCACACACCTTTAATTCCAGCACTCCCAGCACTGGGGAGACCGAGGTAGGTGGATCTCTGTGAGTTCGAGACCAGCCTGGTCTACAAGAGCTAGTTCCAAAAAAAAAAAAAAGCTAGTTCCAGGACAGGCTCCAAAGCTACAGAGAAACCCTGTCTCAAAAAACAAAATAAGTAAATAAATTAATAATAAAAAATAATCCAACTGCAGTACAAGTAGCTGGTGTCATCCCTTGGAGTCATCACTCCAAACTAAAAAATAAAGAGCCACTAAGTAAGGTCAATGACAGATGGACTGTCACTTGGACCTCAGACTCCTTAAGACTCCTCAGACT
Source organism: Alexandromys fortis (assembly GCF_014885135.2). Classification (NCBI taxonomy): domain Eukaryota; kingdom Metazoa; phylum Chordata; class Mammalia; order Rodentia; family Cricetidae; genus Alexandromys; species Alexandromys fortis. The sequence continues at coordinate 6,426,659 of NW_026067941.1, read as the reverse complement.
GACCAGTTTACTAACTCAGGATACACTATTCCTATCAGCCCCAAACATAGACATGGGAACTCAGAAAAATCAGGGATAAGGCTCTCTCATGTCCCTTCCAGGGTTAAAACAATGTGAATCTATCAGGTTGTGAAGACTAGCTAGAAAAAAGGCCTTCAGGAATTACAAATTTTATATATACCCTACTAATGTTGCCCTGCCAAGGACAATGTATCTACCTGCATATTGTCCTCAATTTATAATCTTGCTGATTCTTCACCTTACAATAGGCTTACTCAAACACCCAAGTGAACCAATATTTGCCCAGAAGACAGTATATTCTTTCATGCCCCTGAAGCTCCCTACCTGACTTGCTCGATTAAACATGCCTCCTCTAACTCACTGAAAAGTCACACCCCTAACTCTATATATACTGGTCTATGTTATCCTGTACATATATGCCTATAATGGAGAAGAGAGGAAAGCTCAACCTGGCCTTGTCTCAATGTTAAAGGTTAAACAGGTCCCAATTCTAGTAGGGACAGGAACAGCCAGGGAAGCTGCCATAGGCACCTCAGCCTTGATTGTCAGGAATCAAAACTTTAGGGAACTCGGTTCCCAGATACTCTCAGACTTACATCATTTGAAGAAATCTATTTCTAGGCTAGAGAACCAAGTTGCCTCCCTTGCAGAGGTAGTCCTACAGAATTGAAGGAGGCTAGATCTACCTTTTTTTATGAAACATGGCAAGGTTTTGGGAGAAACTTTCCAGTTTCTGTGTCAACCAATCAGGGATAATTAGGAAAACCTTGCCGTGGTCAGGGAAAACCTTAAAGAAGGGAGACACAGATCAGATAATCGTTATCAGTTCCTTGTTTACCTGGTCCCCAAGGATGACCACCCTACTATCAGCATTAGCCTGTTGATTCTTATTAGATTCAGCTAACTGTGGGACCCTGCATCCTCAACTTCATGGCCAATATATCAGAGAATAAACTGTTAAGCTACTGGCTCTTAAACCAGCCATGCCTGGGCTAGAACAGGTCAAGTCACTGTTTCAACTCATGCCCACAGAACCAACCAGGGAAGGTGACAGGGCAAGATAGTGCAGAGGTTCCTCTAAATCTTGTATTATTGCTCAGGCCATTTGGGGCTTTTTGAAGTTTGGCCTCCTTTTGAAGAATCTTGTGGAAAATTACCAAACTCTTCTAAGAACCTGATGTCAAGATGCCCAGCTAATTTATGTTGGCTTCTGTTAAACGGTCTGCTTGTGCAAAGCTCCTCCTCCAGCAAACTGCCTATCTCAGCTTCTGTGAACCTGCTTGTTTGTACTACCCCCCACCCCCACACACTCCCCTCAACTTTGCCAGGCAAGGTAACACGATATGGTTTTTGCCTTTAAAAGCTGCTTGCTCAGCTGGGCAGTCTTTAAGCCCAACACTTGGGAGACTGAGGCAGGCAGATCTCTGAGTCAGAGGCTCCAAAGCAACACAGAGAAATCCTGTATCGAGAGGGAGAAAAAAAAAAAAAAGCTCTTTGAGCTATAAAGCAGTGGTTCTCAACCTTCCTAAGCTGTAACTCTTTAATACCGTTCACCATGTTGTGGGAACCCCCCAACCACAAAATGCTTTTGTAGCTACTCCATAAGTCTAAGTTTGCTACTGTTATGAATTACAATGCGACCCCTATGAAAGGGTAGTAAGGGTGGATCTTAACTCACAGGTTGAGAACACAGGTTACATTTGCACCCTAAATACCTAGGTGTAGTCCCAGTCAACTGATATAAAAGCCTTCAATTGCCTATAGATTATGTCTAAGTGGTCTCTGGTGGGCTCCGCATAACAATAGAGACCCATGGAAAATAGTTTCCTATAACTAAAGACTGTTCTAAGATCTAAGTGAGTCTAAGACAACAATCCAAGCCCGCAACTGCATCCCGACCTAGTGTAATTATTTAACTTATTAACTCAAAGGAGTTATTCCCAAGCAGATGTTAAAAGTGACTAGCCATTAGGTATGATGGCTAATGCCTGTGCCCCTCATGCCCTTCACGCTGGAGAGGCTGAGGCGGGAAAACTGCTAGTTGTGAACAAGTCTGGGCTGCTACAAAAGCCAAACAACACACACACACACACACCAGGAAACAAAAAACCACGAACAGAAACAGATTTCTTTTTTCCCGTTACTTCGTATTTCTAAAAGACATCAATCTGCCCAAATATTTGCAGTATTAAGTTAAAAGCTTCAAGCGTTCTCACAAATAAAAACATTCTTCTTTAAATGCTTTAAACCTGTTAACATAAGCAATGGGAACTACCTGTCAAAAATTAATTACTAAGTAACACCACAAAAGAGAAAGTAACTTCCAACTTCTGCGTACAAAACACTTTGGAAGTCTATTTACTTTCTGTCCTTTATAGTGTCGCTCAAAATAAGATCTCCGAAAGCGGCAGACAACAAAACTCCTTCTCCCGGTTCCTTTGTCCCCTAACGGAGGGGCTAAAGGAGAGGGAACTCATTAAGGTAAAGGAGCCCCGAACGCGCAAGATTCGAAAAAGGCGGTCACCAATCTGCAATCAATCATCAAAGAAACTCTCCATCACTTCATCTCCATCCCTTCCTCCCCCTCTCCCGGTGCTCGCAGAACCCGGGTGGACACAAGCTGATCCGGATCATAGGCACCCGGACAAAGCTTCGCGGAGGCAGCGGGGAGCTGCAAACTCGCCGCAGTCGTCAGAGCGCCTCAAAAGTGAGGGACCGCCAAGTCGCTCGGCCAGCCGGGGGCCCTCTTCTCTCCTCCCCAGTCGCGTGACAGCGGGTCGCGCCCGCCACCTCGCGGGCCCCTCTCACCTTGGGTAGCGAATGGCGAAGGACCACCGGCCGGGGAGCCCGGGGCGGGGGCGGGGACCGGCGCGGGTGGAGGGGTCTCTGCCGAGCCCAGCGCGGGCGCCGTCAGCATGAGGTAGCGCTGGGGCGCGGGCAGGCAGCGCTGGCAGAACGAGTGCAGGCAGGGCAGCAGCTTGGGCGCTCGGCTCTGGATGTTCTGGTGGCACACGGCGCAAGTGTCCAACAGGTTGAGCCGGGCTGCCTCGCCGCCGTTCTCGGAGTCCGGGCCCTGCCGGCTCTCGGCCTCGTTCTCCCCGCTCGGGGCCGCCGCTGCGGGGCCCCCGGTCGGAGCCGCCGCCGCCGCCGCCGCCGCCTTCTCCACAGCCACCTCCATTGTCCTGCGGCCGCCGCCGGGGAAGCGGGAGCGCGCTCACCGCCCGCCGCCCCCGACGACCTCCGCCGCCTCCCCGCTTCTCCTCCTCAAGAGAGGCCGCGGGGACTCGCGGAGGGAGCGCAGGGAGGAAGCCGCCACCCGAGTGGCGCGGCCGGAAGGCGCGGAGCTGTCAACGGGGACCGGTTCCCGCACCGCGACGCCGCCGCGCGGGCCGGCAGGCAAACCGCCGCGGAGACGCTCGAATCCGCCCAGCGCGCCCTCCCGCGCCCAGCAGCCTTTCTCTCGGGCCCCTTGGACCACCGCGGGCCCCGCCCCCACCTCCCTCTCCCAGCAACCGCGGCGACAGCCAGCGGCGCGCCAGCCAATGGCCGCCGCGCCTGCCAGGGGGGCGGGGCCTGCGGGAGCCCGCGAGGCTCGGACGGCCCCCGCGGGAGGCTGGGAGTGGGCGGGGCCAGCCCCTCTCCGGACGCCGAGAGCTGCAGCCGCTGATTGGCTCGCTGTGTGTGTCTCGGCTCTGAAGATAGTAAAGGGATCGTTTGTTAAGGAGCCTGAGAAGGCGCCTGGTTCGGCCCGCAGCTGTGGCCCCGCCTAAGGGGCGGGGCTCTCCACCTTGTCTCCCAGCCTGGTTAATTAAGAAACTGCTTGGAAAACTGCTCTTACTACACAAGACGCGAACCGTGAGAGGAGAGTAGAGAGTAGATCGTGGGAGGGTCATGGGAGGATGAAGGAGTAGTAAATAACGTGCAGATGAGAAAAGAACCAAAACACGTTGTGCAAGCCAAGCACACAGACATTGTGTGAAAGGGGAGCGTGCAGGCAGCTTGAATTTTTTGTGGCCCTGAATTCGTCTCTTTGATGAATGAATGAGATTGAAGTATAGGGAGAGAAATTACAAAAACGTCGGAATTTTAAAAAAACTACCCCGATGGAAAAAGGTGAAATTAATTTTGCTTCTTAAATTAATAAAAGCAGTTAATTCAAGGATTGAATAAAAGAATTGCAAATGTCTTAACTAAGTGAATATTGAACTATTTAAAACCCCCGACGTGGTGACACACACCTATTCTCCTAATACTCAGAGGCTGAGGCAGAGGAATTACTACAAATTCAAGATCATCCTAGGTTATAGTCAGTGTAAAACCCTGTCTAGAGCCGGATGGTGGTGGCGCACGCCTTTAATCCCAGCACTCGGGAGGCAGAGGCAGGCGGATCTCTGTGAGTTCGAGACCAGCCTGGTCTACAAGAGCTAGTTCCAGGACAGGCTCCAAAACCACAGAGAAACCCTGTCTCGAAAAACCAAAAAAAAAAAAAAAAAACTTGTCTCAAAGTGGGGGGAAGAGCTCAATTCTAGTTTTAGAGTTTCAGTATTATATTTCATGTCTTCACTCTCCCACGCTTGTTACCGGAAATTCTGAGGAGTCCCATGGGAGTTGCCACCTGTTACTAGGGAAATCCGAGTCCCCTCTTGAGATTCTTAGTCTCATTAATGAAAGAATTTAAGAGCCTCAAAAGGAAGCTGGAGGAAATTTTTATTAGAGTTTAAAAGGAAAAAAAAAAACAATGCAGGCAAGCTATAAATCTTCCCAGCTGCCCAGAGGAAGATGGAGAGATGGAAGAGAAAAAGCCATGCCTTTTTTTTTTTTTTTTTTTTTTTTTGTTAAAACCGACCTAGAGGTTAGCCACGTGGTTACAAGCCAGGAGGGGGCCTGGCGGTGGTGGCGCACGCCTTTAATCCCAGCACTCGGGAGGCAGAGGCAGGCGGATCTCTGTGAGTTGAGACCAGCCTGGTCTACAAGAGCTAGTTCCAGAACAGGCTCCAAAAGCTACAGAGAAACCCTGTCTCAAAAAAACAAAAAAAACAAAAAACAAAAAAAAAAAACCAAGCCAGGAGGGGAACTCTAGAGGATGAGTAAGGAAACCCAGAGTACCAGAGAACTTGTATTAGGCCAGCATCCAAAAGAAAAAAAACGGAGGAGAAAAAGGGAAAGATGAACGCTTCTGCGTCAGAACTCCTGGGGAATCAGGAACTACAGCACTAGGGCCCAGGAATTTTGCAAAGGGAAGTACTTATCTCATTAAAGAGTGGATTATTCCTCCTATCTCTCCAGCAAGGATTAAAGTGAACCAGTCTTCCTGGGGGGTTCCTTAGCCTTGATTGTCAGGCCCGGTGGGATTAATGATAAAGAAGAAGACAATGACTTGCCTCCAGCCCAGAGGTAAATTCCTTTGTTTTTTTTTTTTCCGCCTTGTAGGCAATGCTTTCCCTTAATGGGCTTTTAAATAAAGATAATAGAAATTATGTGTTCAGTCAAAAGCTTTAGAGGAAGAGGCTAATGGATCTCTGAGTGCAAGGCCAGCCTGGTCTACACAGAGAAATCCCTTCTCTAAAAAGCTTGAAGAATACAGTAGGAGACAAACTTGTAAACACATGACTAAGATAACTTATGTGCTGTTAATCACAAAGATTTGAGAATAAAGACCATTGACACAAACCATAATGGCCAAAAGTATCAAAGCAAGCAATTAAAGCAAGCTTTTTTTATTCATACACATAAACTGCCTCCCCCTTAAGGCGTGTTTCAAAAGGATAGCCTTGGACCCTAGAAAGATCAGGTTTTTATAGCTTAAGGGTAGGGAGTTTCCAAATGGAGTATTTGGCAGGCAAAACAGTCAGGGTTACAGAAGCAGAACAGAAGTTTGTTGTAGGACCCAAAGCGGCTTCCTACACCTTCCAGAACAGGCTCTTTAGACCAACAGGAAGGTAGGCCTGAGTCTCAGTTTACCCTAAGGCAATACCTGGTTCTAAGAAAGACCACAAACTGAGACCACCTACTTTCCACGTGTAGGAAAGGACCAGCCAAAGGAAATTCCTAACATTCCAACCATCGAAGATAGGACCACTGATAGATTCCCCCCCCCCCCCTCGGTGTAGGGAGACTCTTGCTCAAGTCTCAGGATAACACGACTCCCTCAGGAACTCACGAGAGACTGTCTGCTGCAATCACACAAGGTTTATTGACAGGGACCAGCGCTGGGGCCGAGACTCATATCCCACTCAGGGGAAGGGTTGGACCCCGAGAGGCTGGGAGAAGGGGTATTTTAGGGAAGAAACCACAACCCAGTAATCCAAAGGGGGTAGGGAGGGCGTCATTGGAAAATTCTGAAAATACCAGTGTGTCAGGAGCCATTTCCCCCCTAACAATCATTACAGAGACCATCACTCTAGGGAGTCTGCAGAGAACCTCACACCCATAGTTATGTTCTATTGACAAAACCTGCCCCTCACCCAATTAACTGCTAATCTTAGCGGAACCCGCCTCACATTCCAGCTATCCAGGGAACCAGGTGTGGCCACTTGTGACTTCTGGCCTGTCTGTCTGAATGTAACCGAGCTACGTGACCGGAACCACGCGGCCTGCGAGATCCCGTACCCTGCCCCTCATCCCTTACCATATATAAACTGTAACCCGTCCCTAATAAACGGAGGCCTTGACAAAGTTGCTTGGCCTCGTTCTTCTGTCTTAGCTCACTCCCTTCCAGGTAGCGCCCCTCCGAGACCCTGGAGTAACTGGATTGCGGGGTGGGTTACAACCCCTAGACTGAGTAGCCCACCCAACGCAATCCACACCAGTGATCACTGAAGATTCTAAAAAATACCAGTGATAATCACAAGGGGGTATCTCCCTGTTTCTCAAGATTATTCTCAAGATTATAATCTAACTTTATCTTCAGCTACTTCCTAAATCAGAGTCACTGACCCGGCTAATCTAGATTTTTGGCTCTTTTCTTTGGCTCTATATTTTCCTGCTAGAAGGGTCTGGATTTATCCGGGTCTTTCACCACCTGCCAGCATACACCCATTGCTTTTCACATATACCCATAGACAAATGACAGTCAGTCAGGGGTCTAGACCTTAAAAATTCCACTGCTATTATAAAAACCCCAACCCCAATTGTGCTCAGGTCTCTCTGATCACACACACCAATGTGTTGGGCAAACAGAGAGTCTAATTTTGTGAGACTCTTATGTAAGAACATAAAAGCTCTTTGCTTTTACATATGTGACTCAGTCTCCTTGTTGGTGTTTTGGGGGACTCGGCGGATCTCAGTATAATAGTGGTCATTGCAAAGTAGACATTGTTACGGATTTGTGCCGGGCAGCGGGTCCCCAGAGCAGCCAGCCCCAGGCAGGGCCCAGCACCCCGCATCAGGTCTTCAAAGGTGGCTGGTCCCCTGGGTGTCCCCGGCAGCTAGCCATGTGGGCGGTGGGTGGGCAAGGGGCAGACGGATAGGCACACCATACAGATGGGTTTGCTGCAAGCTGCCGGGGTCCCAAGCAGAGACAGCATACGAGACCACGCAGCCATAGCCAGTCTCCATGTGACTAAGACCTGCGGGCGAGAGAGACGGATAAACATACCATACAAAATAAAGTTAGACATGTATTAGATGGGTTATGGAGGGGAAGAAAAAAAGGGAGGGGGGGGAGAAGAGAAGGGAACAGATGGCGAGGGAGGGAGAGGGGCTGCAGGGCGTGGGCATGGCTCGTCTCTTAAAGATACAGCATAGTAGCCGGGCGGTGGTGGCCCACGCCTTTAATCCCAGCACTTGGGAAGCAGAGGCAGGCGGATCTCTGTGAGTTCGAGACCAGCCTGGTCTACAAGAGCTAGTTCCAGGACAGGCNACGCCTTTAATCCCAGCACTTGGGAAGCAGAGGCAGGCGGATCTCTGTGAGTTCGAGACCAGCCTGGTCTACAAGAGCTAGTTCCAGGACAGGCTCCAAACCACAGAGAAACCCTGTCTCAAAAAACCAAAAAAAACAAAACAAACAAACAAAAAAAAAACAAAAAACAAAAAAAAACAGCATTACTATCATAACAACCTTTTGAAACAAAGGTGGGGTTGCAAGTGTAGGACCCAGCCATGATAAGCGTAATAGAGGCCTGAGTCTCAGTAGTTTACGCTGAGGCAAAACCTGGTTCCAATAAGAACCACAAACAGACCACCCAGGAATCCAAAATCCAGGATCCAAAAGAAATTCCTAATGTTCCAACCATTGTAGATAGAATCACCTGTCAGCACACATTCTCCAGGACACCCCTAGACAAATGTCAGCCAATCAAGGATCCTGAACCTTAGAAATCCCTCACCCCCACCTTTACTACTGTTATGGTTTTCTGTCTTTTTAAGAGACAAGCCACGCCCACTCCCTCCCCCATCCGCTGAGGCAGGCTGATCTCCAGCTTCCGGCCTGAGCTCCTTCTCTTTTCCATCTTCCTCTCAGAGAGGCAGCTTCGCTTCTGCTTCTCTCCCCACTTCTCTGCTTCCCCCCTTCTCTGTCTCTTTCTCCTCTTCTCTCTTCCTCTCTCTCTCTCTGTCCCCCCTTCACCCTTTCCCCTCCATAACCCCCTGAATAAATATTCAACCTCACTCTGCAAGTCATGTCTATCCATGTCTGTCTCCTGACCGCCTGCCATGTGTCTCCCTGCCTGGGACCAGCCATTGCTCTGGGACCGACAGCCGTCTCTGCCTGGGACTGGCTGTTCCCAGGGCCCACTGTCTGCCGCCACATGGCTGCTACCACCATTTGGGACCTACAGAATTTCCGCTGCCTACTGCCGCCAGGGATCTTGCAGCATTTTTTAAAAAATATATAAAAAACTACCATAAAAACCCAACTCAGCTCAGGGCTCTCACTCCAATATGTTGAACACACAGAGAGTCTGAGTTTGCAAACTTGTGTAGAATAAAGGCTCTTTGCTTTTACATACAGTACTTGGTCTCCTGGTTGGTTTTGGGGGAACTCCATGATCTGGGTATAACAGCAAGATGGTCATTACAATGTTTTAAAACAAAGACATTGCTGTTTCCTGGAACACGCAGTACAGAGCCATTTGTATTTAATGTTACAGCTGGGGCATAACCCAATCCTTGAGAAACAGATTTAATCATAAAAGGAATGAACTCCGGGCAATGTGGCGCATGCCTTTAATCCCAGCACTCGGGAGGCAGAGACAGACGGATCTCTGTGAGTTCGAGACCAGCCTGGTCTACAGAGCTAGTTCCAGGACAGGCTCCAAAGCCACAGAGAAACCCTGTCTCGAAAAACCAAAAAAAAAAAAAAAAAAGGAATGAACTCAGTTTGTCTTTACATGAGATGGCTTTCAAGCCAATGGTTTTTAGGGTTCATCAGGGCTTATGTGTAAATGAAGTAATTCTGGACATAGTTCAGAGTAGGATACTGTCCTGTGTTGTGTGTGAGGCTTTGCTAAAACTGCGATGATTCTGGAGGCATCAGAGTGGAAATTTTGATGTCAACAACACTTCCCAACTTGCTTTCCAGGACAGTTAATAGATCTCCAGTATCGGGTTCTGCTATTTAATTGTTGTAGGTGTCATGATTTCAGCCACAATAAGGCTGATACTTCTGGGTTCTAGGGGCCATGCATGTGCAGACAAGCCCTCAGGCAGAAGTGCCTAATGGCCCCCGGGGATGTTAAAGGGCCCCTGCGTGACCCACATGCAGCATGTATTACATCATCTAGTATGACTCAGCTAAGCCCTTGCATGCATGCGTGAGACCATCATCTGTGTCATCTGCGTATGACGTAGCCATGTCAACCCCCTGTACATATGTGTTAGTCAGGTTTTAAAAGCTGGATGAGCCATCTTCCTCCCTCTCTCTCTGCACACCGACTCCCCAGGCCTGTACACGCCCCCTCTAATAAACTCCTAAGCGGGTTTGTTGCGTGTTCCATGTTTCCTTCTCACTCGTGCCAGGTAATTTCAGTAGGATATTTGATCACACTGTGAACTCTAAGATTGCATTATTTACTGGGAATACCCGTTTCTAGTTGTGGTGTGGCTCAGCTCTAGCACACTTGAATTCAAGAGCTTTCTGATTGAATATCATAAACAGGATTAAATAAAGTCAACTATAGGTCAAGAGACAAAGGAAGCAACTGAAAGACCTCCAGAGCAGCGGGGAGACTCTCACTCAAGTCTCAGGTTAACACGACCCCCCAGGAACTCAGGAGAGATGTCCTTGCTGCAATCACATGAGGTTTATTGACAGGACAGGAACCAGTGCACTGGGGCTGAAACTCATTTTCCATGCGTGAGTAGAGAGTTCAACCCCGAGTAGCTGGGAGAAAGGGTATTTAAGGGAAGAAACCACAACCCAAAAGGGGGTAGAAAGGGCGTCATTGGAAAATTCTGAAAATACCAGTAATAATCACAAAGGGTAACTCCCTGTTTCTCAAGATTATTCTCAAGATTATAATCTAATTTTATCTTCAGCTAGTTCCTGAAACAGTCACTGAACCAGCTAATCTAGATTTTTGATTCTTCTCTCCCTGCTTAGATTTTTGGCTCTGTTTTTTTTTTTTTTTTTTTTTTTTTGTTGTTTTTTTGTTGTGTTTTC
>NW_026067941.1:6393695-6405222 GCF_014885135.2 Alexandromys fortis | reverse complement strand
GAGAGAGAGAGAGAGAGAGAGAGAGAGAGAGAGAGAGAGAGAGAGAGAGATACAGGAAATTGAGGCCGGGTGGTGGTGGCCCACACCTTTAATCCCAGAACTCGGGAGATAGAGGCAGGTGAGTCTCCATAAGTTCGAGGTTAACCTGGTCTACAAGAGCTAGTTCCAGGACAGACTCCAGAGAAACCCTGTCTCCAAAAAAATAAAAAAATAAATAAAAAAAATAAAAAAACCCAAAAACATACTCACATGTGTATGTATATACAATACCAATAAATTCTAAAAAAACAAAATAATAAAATGTCTGTACTCAACATTCCCTAAGTAATATAGATAGCATGACTGTAATGATTTGGATAAAATGGCGCCATTCGCCAAGGGGCAGCTGAGAGACCACGGCGGGCCACGAGGGGCAGCTGGTCCCACCACCCAAGGCCTCTGTGGGTCCCAGCCAGGTGGGAGGTGGCAGGTAAGAGACCTTGGTGGGTCTGCAGGGCAGCCAGTCCCACGAGGAGCCGCAGTGGGTAAGAGATGGATAGACGCCATGCAGAGAAAGTGGGTATAGTTTATTTAGTGGGTTATGGAAGGGAAAGGAAAGGGAGAAGGGGAGAAGAGAGAAGAAGAGAGAGAGACACACAGAGAAGGGGGGAGAAAAGAGAGAGAGGGAGAAAGAGAGAGAGAGAGAGAGAGAGAGAGCGCACAGAGAGAGAGCGCACAGAGAGAGATAGAAAGCTAGAGAGCCAGGTTGGAGGAGGTAGAATATCTGCTTCCCTTGGTGGAATGGGAGATATTGGGAGAGGCCAGGGCTTGTCTCTTAAAGGGACAGGGTAACCAGGTGGCAGACCAAGCCAACAGATCATTACAATGACAATTATGTAATATCTACTCTGTATTGGTGCAGGAGAATTGTCTGTATTCTGTCAATCATATTTTAAATAAATGCTGATTGTCCAGGCAGGAAATATAGGCAGGAAAACCAGACAGGAAGTAGAAATGATGTAATGAGAACAGGAGAATTCTGGGAAGGAGGAAGTTGTTTCTTCCTACTCCTGCCCAGATCACCGAAGCAGCAGAATGTGATCTGCTCCACTGAAAAAGATACTGAGCCACATGGCTAACATAGATCAGAAAAATGAGTTAATCAAGATGTGAGAGTCAGCCAGTGAGAGGCTAGAGCTAATGGGCCAATCAGCTTTATAATTTATTGAGATCTATGTGTGATTTTCTTTGGGGCTAAACAGCTAGGGTATGGGGCAGAACAAAAAGCAAGAACAAGCAGACATGGCCCCGTTCATGTTACACTGTATTATATATAAATAATCTAAATTTGATTTCACAATGTAGGTTGATTTGTATACCTTATATGCAAACACTGGGCCATTTTGTGTAAGAGAAGTTAAGCATCCACAGAGTTTGGTATCTGTGGGTATCTTGGAACAAATGTCCATCAGTATCCCAGGGAAGCCTGCAGCTGTTTCTCAGCCATCTCTTTGCATAAGAATGACCTGGGACACTTACTTCAGTGCAGTTTCTTTCTCTCCACCTCCGTTTTGAATTTTAACAGCATTCAGAGGTGTTAAGTACTTGTTTCCTCTAGATTAAAGCATCCCTTCAATGGAGGGGATTCTGGAAGGAATGGAGGAGGTTCTGGAAGCTCAAGAAACTTGTTAGACTCTTTTTTTTCCAAAACAGAAGAGATCTCTGCCAAGAAGCAGGTAGCCTAGGAATCATAGCCCAATTAGACAGCCTCTCCATACTGATGTGCCTGTCTAATGAAGTTCCATAGAAAAAAGCATCAGAAACTGAAATTGAGTACTGGCCCTCACAGACAGCTGTCCTGAAGGACCAGAAGAGGCCACTTAAGATGCAGAGGTCCAAGGGAATTACCAAGGACTGACAACCTCCCCTCTCAGAGTTGCTAGAACCCCAGAACACTGTGGCTGTAGGAGACCCAACAATTCCCTCTGGCTCCTGCATGCTGCACCATGGAGAGGCTGCTAGAGCCTGAAGGATCTGAGAGCTTCACCTTTCAACCCAGCACAGCTATGCCAGCAATTCATGCCATGTGTATCCATTTAGTTCTTATTTTGTATTATTAATTTCCACTCCTGTGAATACATCTCATGAAAACTTTACTTTTGTTCATTTGTTACACAGGCAAATCTTTAGGATGGTTATTTACTTTTCTCCACCCAATTTACTATAGAGCATTCTATATATAGAGAGTAGTCTCTAGCCACCTCTTATATACCTGGCATCTTATTTCTGTGTCTTTTCTTCTTTCTGTCATGCTTATTCTTTCCTTTTTCTACTCCATTTAGATTTGGTTTTTCAATGTGTATGAGTGTTTTACCTGTGTCTTAGTTATTTTTCTTTTTTTAAAATATTTATTTATTTACTTATTATGTAAACAATATTCTGTCTGTGTGTATGCCTGCAGGCCAGAAGAGGGCACCAGACCTCATTCCAGATGGTTGTGAACCACCATGTGGTTGCCGGGAATTGAACTCAGGACCTTTGGAAGAGCAGGCAATGCTTTTAACCTCTGAGCCATCTCTCCAGTCCCCTTAGTTATTTTTCTATTGATGTAAAGAGATACTGTGACTGCTGAGCAGTGGTGGTGCACACCTTTAATCCTAGCATTTGGGAGGCAGAGGCAGAGGCCAGCTGGTCTACAGAGTGAGTTCCAGGATAGGCACCAAAGCTACAAGAAGAAACCCTGTCTAGAAAAAATAAAAGAAAAGAGAGAGAGAGAGAGAGAGAGAGAGAGAGAGAGAGAGAGACCATGACCAAGGCAATTTAAAAACAAAGCACTTAATTGAGGGTTTGTTTACAGTCTCAGAGGGTAAGTCCATGAACATCAGAGAGTTTTGGGGCAGGCAGGCAGGTATGATGCTGGAGCAGTAGCTGAGAACATACATCTTAATCTACAAACATGCTACAGACTAGACCTGATATGAATTTTGAAACCTCAAAGCCCACCCCCAGTGACACCTGCCAACTTGCAGGCCATATCTCCTAATTCTTCCTTAACAGTCTACCAACTGGGAAACCAACTTTTTTTTTTTCTTTTGTTTTGTTTGTTTTTTGAGACAGGGTTTTGCTGTAGTTTTAGAGCCTGTCCTGGAACTAGCTCTTGTAGACCAGGCTGGCCTCAAACTCACAGAGATCTGCCTGCCTCTGCCTCCTGAGTGCTGGGATTAAAGGCATGTGCCACCACCACCCAGCCGAAACCAATCATTTAATATATGAGCCTACGGGAGCCATTTCATTCAAACAACCATAGCCTATGCGGATGTTATTTGCATTAATTGTGTGCCTGGTGCCTGAGGAGGTCAGGAGAGGGTGTCAGATCACCTGGAATTGGAGTTAGGGATGGTTGTGAACAACCATGAGGGTGCTGGGAACCAAACCTAGGTCCTCTGTAAGAGCAGCAACTGTTCTTAACTTCTGAGCCGTCCCTCTAGCTTCTCTAATACAATTCAGTATTACTTAAAGTGTTCTTGCTTGAGGACGTAGCTCATCTGATAGAATGCTTGCCTAGTGCTGGAATCCGGCATGTACACACCTACGATCCCAACGCTCCAGAGGCAGTGGCAGAGAGATCAGAAGTTCAAGACCGTCCTCTTCAGACAATCGTTTTCAAAGAAAATTATCTTCCGTCTTTTTAGCCTTCTATTTTGGTTTGGAAATAAAATATCCTTCACAGTGTCATATGTTTAAATCTGGGTCCCCAGCTGGTGATACTATTTTGGGAGGTGGTGGAAATTTTAGGGTGCAGGACCTAGTTGGATCAAGTAGGTCATTGAGAGCAGGCCCTGGAAGAGAGAGAAGCCTGCTGCCAGCTCTCCCTCTCTGTTTCCTGGTTCTCACAAGGGGAGCAGTTTTGTTCCGCCATACTCTTCTACAACAGTGTTCTGCCACGTAATGGACCTCGGAATAATGGAGATATCTGGCCACACACCAACACCTCTGAAATCATTAGCACCAACAAATCTTTTCTCCTTTATATTTTTGTTTTCTCAGGTATTTATCAAAGAAACAAAAAGTGTAATATATTTTCTTTATGTCACATAAGATAGTTATATTTTCCACTTTGCTTAAGTATGTAGGGCCTCTGCCTTTTAAGTATAGATTTATCATTTTAGTTTCTCTTATCTAAGTCATATTATTTCCTTATCTGACTGTTACACTCTCTGCCGTAGAACACTGTCCTGTACACCTGGCATCGATATTGCCCTCTTGAATTCGCAGCAGTTGTGATTGCCCCTCATAAGGCCTGCACAAGATTGGGCCCAGGCACAGCCAGTCAAGCGATAGAGGAGGGGGCTCACGAGGCTCCACCCCCCTCTGAGGGCAAACAGGAAGTTACTGGTTTCTGGCTACAGAGACATTTTCTTCAGTGGTATAGCTATTTGTAAGTTCCTGAAATTAGCTCCTCACCCATGCTCTTGTACATAACCCCAGTTAAATTCACTAGTTCACCAAGCTATGCTTGGCTAGAAGCATTTTTTTTTTTTTGTTTCTGTTTTTGGTGCCCTGTTTGTTATGAATAGATGTTTATTTGTCTCCCACAGTGTTCTTTTTGTGAGTATTGTTCCAAATGCATTTCACAAAGAGCCACACTGCTTGTGGATGAGTCTTCCCGAGTGACAGAGCTCAGTGTCTCTTGTCCTAGAATTTTCTGTTACTACCCGTTGCCCCCCACCATTACTCTGAAAGCTTTTCCCAGTTTCATCTCCATCTGATTATCTTGTTGATATCACCATCTTCCCATACACATTCTAAACTCTGCTAATTGGACCACTTGCCATTTTCTAACTGAGTCTTGCCAACATCTTTGAGGATGTTAGAGTGTGAGCAGAGAGAGGGCTAGGATGTTATATGTTGGTGAGAATTTCTCATCCTACCTTCAAAAGAAGGTAGAAATTCCCTAGTGGTGGCATTAAAGGTGTGTGTCACTACACCAAGCAAGAATTGAGGTTTGTTTAAAATTTAAGCATAGGGGTTGAAAGAAAGAGAAGTATTTGGGAGTTATTCAGAGTATTAATATTGATTGCTCACAAAGAGTCTCCTTTCATTGTCTTTATGTTAGCCATGTATACCATTTTGGTGATTTTTTGAAGTTATTATCTTCAAGAAGTCACTAAAGAATTTAAATGAAATTATAGTGTTGATTGCCTTGGCGTGTTACTCAGTCTAGGGGTGTAACCTGCCTGGCATTTCAGTAATTCCAGGGTCACGGAGGGGTGCTATCTGGAAGAGAATGGGCTAGGAAAGAAGGAGGAGGCTAAGCAGGGGTTCTTGTCAAAGCCTCCGTTTATTAGGGTCCTGGTTGCTGCTTATATAGCCCCTGGATGAAGGGCTTGGGGGGCAGGGGCACAGGATCTCGCCGAGTGGTCCAGCTCACGTGGTGGGCGATGGTTCCTGTAATGATTTTTAGGAGGGAAAGGGCTCCTGACATTATAGCATACTTCCAGAGGTGTAACCTAATAGATTATAATTGATAAAATAGAGGAGAGATGGCTCAGTGGTTAAGAGCAATGGCTGTCTTTCCAGAAGACTTGGGTTTGATTCCCAGCACCCACTTGGCAGCTCACTACTGCCTTTAACTCCAGTTTTAGAGGATTTGTATTTGGATGTTTTTTGGACTGCCAACTCCCAAATAATGACACAGAGACTTCTTATTAGGTATGAAAGCTTGACCTTAGCTTAGCCTTGTTTCCAACTAGCTCTTAAGACTTGAATTAACCAGTTTATATTAATTTATGTTCTGCCATGTGGCTAGTTACCTCTCTTTAGTACCACATGTCTGACTTGCTCAACATCTAGCTAGTGAATCTACCTGCCTCTCCGATTCTTTCTCTGTGTTCCTCTCTCTCCTTGGAAGTCCCACCTATTTTCTCCTGCCTAGCTATTGGCTGTTCAACTCTTTATTAAACCAATCAGAAGATACCTTGGCAGAGTTGGGTCTTCACAGTATACAAAAAGATATCCCACAACAGGGACCCAATGTTAATACCACCAAATGAGAGTAAAGACCATTGACTCAAATTTTTTGGTCTAATTAAGTAAGTTTTACCCCGGTGTATAACAAAGTCAGCCTGGTGGCTGTCTTCCCTAATTTGTAGCTCAGGAGAGCAGCACTGAACACAGGGGGTGTAAGGTTTTTATAGCCTAAAACCATAAGGTTGGGGCATTTCCAATAATGAATCTGGCAATCAAAACATAAAAGCAGATAGGATTATTTGGCAGAACATCTTATGGTTTGATGAGAGGTAGAGACCAAGAAAAGGTTGGAGTTGTGAATCAAATTCCATAAGGTATGGAACATGTCAAATTTCCAGAAAAGGTCAGGGCACAGTTAAACTTCAATTTTACAGTAAACAGAAATGAACTTATTTTGACCATTTAACAAGATGACTTCTGATCTTGAGATGGAGTCAGGCTGATCTATCACCTACACCCTCTTTTGGCCATTGAGGGGACCAGGCACACATGTGCACAGATATACACACAGGTCACACACACACACACATACTGTAGAACTTTTAGACAACTCAGAGGCCATTTCTGAGCCCTCTCAGCCTTAGTGCCTTAGTGCTTCCCCCCTTCCCTGGGAATCTAACAACTATACATGCATGTACTGAAGTGTTGGGAACTTTCCATCTCCCTATGTCCTCGTGGATGTTCTCCAAAGAGAGCTCCGATCCTAGAATTGGGACAAGATAACCCACAGATGCCCACAGATGTTTTGATTCTGTCCCTGTAAAGGGGTAAGAATGACCCCCAGATGTTCCCTGTTACCTCACCTGATCTGGCAACCGCTCTCCAGCCCTGGCTCAGACCAATTGTTATTAGAAGCCCCCTGAATAAGCCAATCTTAATAGTTGGAAAACAACCCCCGAGTCCTTCCTTGTTTCTATGGCTTGTGACAGGCATTTGGGGGTCCTTGTCATTGAATGCTGAGTGACCCTGTCACGGCAGAATTAAAATCTTCTTGCTTTTACATCAACTGTGATGTGAGAGTGTTTTCTTGGGGTGACTCCTCCTCAGTAATTGGACTCTAAGGTCCAACAATACACACACACACACACACACACACACACACACACACACACTGTTGGTATTCAGGCATCTGTACTGGACTGCCTTAGAGACCTTACAGAATATGTCCTCAGCTGCAACCACTAAGAGCATCCCCTGTGTACATTCACTACATTCCTTTATAAAAGGCGTGCCTTGCTCACCTTCTGTCTCTCTTTTCCTTCCACCACTCTTGTCTTCAGGGACCAGTCTCTGCCCTCCTCTCTGCCCCCTTTTCTGCCCCTTCTTTATCTTCCAATAAACCTCCCATGTGAGCCCTGTAGTATGGCATGACTCCTTAGTGTCATTTCTTAAATTATAACAAAATCTATAATTGATAGAACTAAATTGATTCCTGGATTACAGGAATACAGAAATTTAGGATATCTTCCCCATAAACAAAGTCATATTTGTGAGATTCCCAGAATCTATTCAGTACTTAAACTTAGTTGGTCTCTATTTGGTGTTTTTTGCTTTGTTTTATCTGAGACAAGGTCTCCTCTAGTATACAAGACTGAACTCAGACTGACAGAGGTCCACTTTCCTTTGTCTTCCAAGTGCTGGGATTAAAGACGTGCCCCATTATTTATTTATTTGTTTGTTTTTTGAGACAGGGTTTCTCTGTAGCTTTGGAGCCTGTCCTGGAACTAGCTCTTGTAGACAAGGCTAGTCTAGAACTCACGGAGATCTGCATACCTCTGCCTCCCAAGTGCTGAGCTTAAAGGTGTGTGCCACAACTGCCCAGCATTGTCAGTGTGTCTGGGTGTGGATGTAGGTGATGTGTGTGGGTGTATATGCTGTGGTGCCCATGTGGTGCCTCGAGGACAACCTGTGGACTAGATTCTCTCTCTCTTTAAGTGGGTTCTGGGTATCAAACTCAGTGCACCAGGCATGTGTGGCCAAAATTTGTACCATTTAAGTCATCTTGCATATCAGCCTGACTGGCTTCTAAAAAGTCCTGGATACCAAGACTTAAGTGAATTTCCCTTCCTTCTCTCCCTCTTTCCCCCTTCTTTCTCCTCCTCTTCTTTCTTTGTCTCACCTTTCTCTTTTATTCTCTGCTTTCCTCTCTATATTTTTTATGACTCTCATCTAATCCATCCTTGATTCCAACTCATTGCATGTTGAGGGTGACCTTGAGCTCCTAATTTTCCTGCCTCTGTATCCTAAGTATTCAGAGTATGGAGGGTGCCCTCATGCTTGGCTTCCTGTATACGTTGTTATGTGGAAGAGCAAGTGCTATTTGTGTAACTCCCAGAGGAGGGGGCCCTGGAGGATTGCTCCTGGTTTCTTGTGATCTTTCCCTATAAACTTTCTCTGTGCTGATTTGAATTTCCATCTTTTTGATGTAACAAATTATACCTAAGTGAATGTCTAACAGTCTCTTCTGTATCCTGTGTTCTTGTAAGCAGTTCATTCAGACTAAGGATAATCTTCTGGGTCCTCAACCCAGGGGCAAGTCTCTTCTGCACTCCTTTTAACATTTCCCAATTTTCCTGGATGACAAAAATCTACAATTTTCTACCCTTGCTTTAGTCTTCTTGTCCCCTGGTCCGCTATAAGCATTTGCTTCAAGAACTCCGCTGTCCTTGAGTAGTTTCTGTAGCACGAATTCTAATTGGTCTTAATAATAAAAACTTGGAGTCAGATATTAGGGGATGAAAGATGAGAGATCAGAGAAGCAGAACAGCCAACCACTAGAGAGTTCTTACCTCTACTAATGCTCAGACCAAAAGGGCAGTTCGGTCTCTACAAAACCTCAGTTTGCATGCTCAGATTGATTCCTCAGACTGCTCTGAGCTCCTGTCTCCTCCCACCTTATATTCCTCTCTTCACTCAGCCATACCACTCCTTTTCTCACTTCCATAAATGCTGGGATTAAAGGAATATGATCCCAAGTGCTGGCGTCACCTTTGTGTGAGTTCGGTTTCTCTTTTAGAGAGAGTCGATCTTGTGTAGCCCAGACTGGCCTTGAATTCACAGAGATCTTTCTGACTCTGTCTCCCGAGTGCTGGGATTAATGGTGTGTGCCACCACTACCTGGCTTCTCTGACTAACTAGTGGTTTAGCTCTGCACTCGGATCTTCAGGCAAGCTCTATTTTTTAGATCACAAACAAAATACCAGTATAAGTTTCTTCTTCTGAGTCATACACTAACATGGAAAGTTCATGACTCATGATTAATGCGATCTTTCTATTCTTTCACCTCCCCTCCTTAATTTGCTTTCTTCCCAGGTATTTTGTGTTTTCAGATCATTTTGCATAAATGAAAAGAAGTCACCAAATGGCTAGAGTGGCAGAAGTGAGGGTGGGGGCGTATCTAGTTTTTTTTGAAAGCAGAGTAATAGATTGAAGTGAGGCCTGGTAGCACAGGCTGGATCCCAGCTAGTTGGAAGGCTGCTTACCATGAGAAAGTTATGTACTTTGCCTTTCTACAATATCAGAATTATTAATTGTATAACAGTAAATTCATAAGGTATCTATCAGATATTCCCACTTTCTTGGGTGACCCTGACTGAGGTGAACAGGTTCCTCTATTCTAGCCTTCAGTATGAATATTAACTCTCAGACCACACACTATACATCGCACAATGAGTGCATCTCGTGTGCGTGTGTGTGTGTGTCTGACAGAAGGCTTCAGAGCATTATAAGAAGCTACATTAGAGGTCTGAGAGGCAGGAAATCTCATACAGGTGTAGAGTCTCTGAGAGTAATATAACCAATCACTTGAGACGCTGCCAGGTCGTATGCTTGAGAGAAATATAGCATGAATAATAAAAACCCAGAGACAGATATTGGGGTTCAGGTTGAAAATCAGAAAAGCAAAGCAGCTAGCCATTAGCTCTTACCTCTACCCCAGACAGATATATGGGTGTTCCTGCCTCTATGAATCCTCAGACTGAGATCTGTCTCTTCCCATCTTGTATTCCTCTCTAGTGCTGGGTCTAAAAGTGTGTACCACTATCTCCTGGCCTCTATGGCTAACTGGTGTGGCTTCTGGAATTAAAGATGTAAGCCACCACTGCCTGGCCTGTATGGCTGACTAGTGTGGCTGCTTGCACTCTGATCTTCAGGCAAACTTTATTTATTAAAACCCAAGTAATATACCAGTATAGAGAAAAGCTGCAGAATTTAGTCCAGTTGCTGGGGTAAAAGAGCAATACTGGCTGTAGGTGAAGTAATGGGAGGGTGAATGGCAGGTCCATAGGTAGAACTGGAATATAGACAGATGGCAATTCATATAAACCATGTCAAAAGTGGGCACCAAGCCAATCCAAAGCTCCTGGGGCAGTCAGGAGTTCTCTGCTTGTAGCTTCTACACACACACACACACACACTGGATGCTCAGAATATCCAGGTCAATGGGGGTCACTGACATCTTAATGTTAGGTGTTCATCTCTTTATGGGGGTCCAAGTAAAGGACTTATACCCCTTCTTTGTTCTGTGTGTCTGAAAAATCCTTGTGTCTGGTTTACCTGCTATTATTTTATTATTATTATTATTATTTTTAAAGGTGTAATTATTTTTGTTTTATGACTATGGGCATTTTACCTCCAGGTATGCCTGTGCACCTTGTATATTCCTCACCTGCAGAGGCCAGAAGAGGGTGTCTGGTTCCCTGGAACTGGAGTTGAAGATGGTTGTGGTATTACAGCTAGCCCATTATTCACCATGAAGAAGGAGAGGGGCAACACTTATGGGTTCCAAAGAGTCTAATAAGTCACCACATGAGAAGGTCACTGATCAATTAGGGCTGCAGAACAAGAATCTCATGAAGGCATTTCCTCAACTGAGGCTCCTTCCTCTGATGACTCTAGCTTGTGTCAAGCTGACACACAAAGCCAGCCAGTACAGGCAGTCACCATGATGGCTAGAGAAAGTCCTGTGCAGAGAATACAGGGGCAGAGACAATGCCCCCATATTTTAATGTCTATCATGGCACATTTCATTGATTTCATTTGTTTGTTTGGTTATTTTTAGACAAGGTCTTTCTAGCTTGTGGCGGTTTAGATTAATGAAGACCAATAGTAATAGTAATTGAACAACTTTAATGGAAAAACCAGACTCACGAAACCAAGGTTCCAGCGGAGTACCAGAAGCAGGAAGGGGCGCGCGGCTTCTGCACACCCAATTTATCAGTAAACATTCGCCCGAGGCGAGCCCGCCCCCAAGGGGTGGGCTTATCCCTACATCTCCCCCTTTTTGTCTAAGTAAGACAGAACTAAACCAAATACAACTATAAACAATAATAACAAATAATAGATATAACAAACAATATTGAGAACAAAAGTTTTACCAGACATTCTATCTCAAGGAGTCTAAATAATGTAGAGAGTAATTACAATTACATAATCTTCAACTCCGTCAAAGATCTGAGAAGGGAATAAATATTACTTAACAAATGAGAGATATCCAAAATGTGCCATAAATGACAGAGAC
>NW_026067941.1:6354809-6390903 GCF_014885135.2 Alexandromys fortis | reverse complement strand
ATGTTAGTTAAGATTTTCTAGATGTGCATAAATATATTTTAGAAGGCATTCTTCATATTTTTCAAAGATTATAGAATATGGCATTTTAAATGTTTTAATAACTTAGGACTTTTCATGACAATGAGACACTCTGCTCCTGGCAGCACCAATCTACTTCAGGAGGAAGATGGGCATCAAAGAGGATCCTTATGGAGTTTGATAGCCATTTGGGCAAGAAACTGCTCTTGCCTGGACTACTGCATAAACTGGGCACAGAGAACCCGCAGAGAGAGGACTGCTGAACTTGCCTAAAGGTGAGATGATCTTTCGGGGTTCCTGATTCATGAAAGAATCTGCAAGACATTCTTCAGGACAAGCAGATAGTGACTGCCTTTGAAATTTCCTGCTTTGTGGAAATGTCTGCTGGAAACTATGGGCCTGTAGGCCGAAGATGGATGCCCCAACGGTACAGAGGAACTTTGGTGACTGTCCAGGCAGCGAGATGTCTCTGTCATTTCTAGAGTTTGAAAGTTGCTGATTTCTTGTTTGCTTAGGTAATATTATATCCTCTGGAGTCTTTGAAGGAGTTGAAGAATAGTTAGTTATAGTTATAGTTTTCCTTAGTTATGATATAGATTATTGTAATTTTTACTTGATAACTGTTTTGTTATATGTAATTTTGCTATGTTAAGTTAAAGCCTTCCTTTTTTTTGTTTAAACAGAAAAAGGGGAAATGATGGAGGAAGGTCACTGAGCAATAAAGAAACTGCTTGGCTGGCCCTGATAGGTTAAAGCATAGGTGGGAGGAGTAAACAGAATACAATTCTGGGAGGAAGAGGAAGTGAGGTCAGACTCTGCTCTGCTTCCGGAGAGACAGCTCTGTTCTCTGGAGCAGAGACGCCAGGCTCTGCTCTCCCAGGCAGCTCCGACCCAGGATGGACAGAGCCTAGAATCTTCCTGGTAAGCGCACCTTGGGGTGCTTACACACATCATTAGAAATGGGCTAGTCCAGGTGCGAGAATTAGCCTGTAAGGGCTAGAGTTCATGGGCCAAGCAGTGTTTAATTGAATACAGTTTGTGTGTTGTTATTTTGCGCATGAGCTAGCAGGCGGCCGGGGTGCTGGGGACACAGCCCCTCCGCCGCTCTTATTTCTACACTAGGTGTCCTTTGCTCTTCTAGAACTCACTATGTAGAACACCAGACTGACCTTAAATTCACATTGATCCTCCAGCCTCTGACTCCCTAGTGCTAGGATTAAGGACATACACCACAACCACTGGCTACTTTTCCATTGAGTTGAATATATATTGATTAAGTCAGTAGAGAATAAGAAAAATAACTAAATAGCTCAATAGAACCATTTAAACAAGAAAAACTATGTAACCAGGAGCTAGAAGAATGAGGAGATAAAGAGATTAATGGGACTCCATTGGAAGACAGGGTCTTCTTATGTAGCCCTTGACAGTCCTGGAACTTACTGTCACCCAGGCTGGCCTTGAATTCACAGACATCTGCCTGCCTTTGCCTCCCGAGTGCTGGGATTAAAGGTTTACGCCATTATATCCGGTGTTATTTCCCCTCTGCTTCATCTGTGATACATTGCAAAGATGAAATCCAAAGGACTGCTTAATGGAACAGGCCAAACAGGGTGTGAGAGGTGCGTGGTTGCACATGGCTGCTGAGTTCTTTCTGGGGCACCATCCCTCCACTGCACTTTTTTTGGGAATCAGCCCAGAGGCTCTACCAACCCCATAAATTATAGGCTTTATGGCATCTTTATTACATAGGTGTGAAGGGATCAAATCTTTGTCCAGGCTGAGTCCATTTCTAGCCCTTCTCCCTTTCCAGAGGTGGTGGGGAGGAGAAGGGCCCGAGTCCCTCTGTCAGTCTTGAACCTTCAGGAGATCAGGTGTTACTTAGCAAGAACTACCTCAACAGCTTACACCCAGGCATGGTTAAAAGAAGTTTAATATGAATAACAGAAGACATTGTGTGTATAGAGAACACTCAGGAAATTCCAGGGATTTTGTAGTTGCTTCTCTGGCAGCCATCAAAGTCAAAGATGAATTAGAATAAAATATTCTCCTTTATTTCTGTCTTTCTGGGAGCTACAAGGATTTCAGGAACTGGGACAAGAGTCCTGGTTGTTTTCTTAATTTGCTTTATTTTCCTTTGTTTTCAAATTGATACAAACTAGAGTCATCTGTGAAAAGAGAACTTGGTTTGAGAAGTCTACATCAGACTGCCTGTAGGCAAGTCTTCAGGGCATTTGATTGCTTAATGATTGATGTGAGAGGGTCTGGTTCACCCTGGGCAGTGCCAACCCTGAGCAGGTGCTCCTGGGTTGTAGAAGAAACTAAGCTGAGCAAGTCAGTAAACTGAGCCCCTCCACAGCCTCTGTTTCAGTCTGTACCTCCCGGTTCCTGCCTTGAGTTCCTGCCCTGATTTCCCTCACCGATGCAATGTGACGGGAGAGTTAGAAGATGGCGTACACCCATTTCATCTCCAAATTGCTTTGGGTCCTGGTGTTTTATCACAATAATAGAAAAGTAAATACATAAGGCAAAACCAAATGTGTGTTTCTTATTCCATCTCAAGCTCTGATTCCAATGTATGCGTGCCTTCAAAAGAGGAAGACAGAGTGAGCTATCTTCCTCTCCTCCATACTTGGCAATTTTATATATTTTTAAAAAATGCTTTAAGATCCCCAGTGGCAGTAGGCAGCAGAAATGCTGTAGGTCCCAAATGGTGGTAGCTGGCCATGTGGCGGCAGACAGCGGGCCCTGGGAGCAGCCAGTCCCAGGCAGAAATGGCTGCCAGTCCCAAAGCGGTGGCCTGAGCAGTGGTGGCGGGCCATGTGGCATCAGGCAGGGCCCTGGGAGTAGCCAGTCCCAGGCAGAGATGGCTGCTGGTCCCAGGCAGGGAGACACATGGTGGGCGGGCAGGAGACAGAGACATGGATAGACATTACATGCAGAGTAAGGTTGAATATTTACTTAGGGGGTTATGAAGGGGAAAGGGTGAAGGGGGGACAGAGAGAGAGAGAGAGAGAAGAGGAGAAAGAGACAGAGAAGGGGAGAAGCAGAGAAGTGGGGAGAGAAGCAGAAGCGAAGCTGCCTCTCCGAGAGGAAGATGGAAAAGAGAAGGAGCTCAGGCCTGAAGCTGAAGATCGGCCTGCCTCAGTGGATGGGGGAGGGAGTGGGCGTGGCTTGTCTCTTAAAGAGACAGAAAACCATAACAGGCAATATCAAAGAAAGGCCACATGAGGCCTGAGAGAGGTCTCCAAACTAGAAAGAGAAACTTTCAGAGGCAAAATTGGCCAGAGCCTTCAATTGAGGCTTGTCAGCCTCTATAGGTCTGAAAAAAAAAAAAATTCTATGGCTGAAGTCACCCTATCTGCATGATTTTTATAGCACCATGAGAAATAGAAAAACACCCAAAACATAGATAAGCATCTATATGTTTATAAAAATTAGCGCTGATGATTTTCTATTATTCCATTATAAAGTAATTTTTGTCAAGGCATGATGAGTTGTTCAGAGACACATTTAATTTTTTAGTCATATTATTTATTTGGAGAGAGAGAAAGTGTGTGTGTGTGTGCATGTGTACATGTGTGCTGTGTGCATGCCTGCACATGCTACAGTCTGCATATGAGGACCAGAGATGACAACTTGAAGGGATTGGTTCTCTTCTCCCAGCATGAGATTCTGGGGATTAGTCTCAGCTTGTCAGGCTGGTGGCAAGCACTTTTCCCTACTGGGATATCTCACCATTCCTCTTTTTGTTTTAATTAAGTTTAATTAAGTTATAGGCTAAGCTGGTATGACAATCTCATTGGCTTGAATTGTATCCCGCTTAGTTCTCTTTCATATAATGTGACCCAAGGTAAGTTTGCAACTTTACTTCTCAATCATTCAAGGGAAGAAATTCCTTCTAGCTTGTTATTCTACCAGCCCGTAAAATGTTGCGCTGTGTGCAAG
The DNA here is from genome assembly GCF_014885135.2 of Alexandromys fortis. Lineage (NCBI taxonomy): Eukaryota > Metazoa > Chordata > Mammalia > Rodentia > Cricetidae > Alexandromys > Alexandromys fortis. The sequence continues at coordinate 6,386,940 of NW_026067941.1, read as the reverse complement.
GCCAAATTTACCTACCCAGAACATTGTAAGCAGCCCTGTTCCCTGTCACAAGGAACTGGATCTTTACACTGTGATTTTTCTCGGAGAAACAGCAGTCTGGGAAGGAGCCCCCTTGGTCTCCCTGCAATTCTTTTATCCTTACAATGCTTATAGAGAACCAGAACAAAGGAGAGCTCAGTCAGGCCGGGGAGATGGCTCAGTTGGTAAAAATGAGTTAATTGAAGGATTTGGTGATACACACCTTTAATCCCAGCATGTGGGAGGCAAAGGCAGGTGGATCTCTATTCCAGTCTATAGAGTGAGTTCCAGGACAGCCAGGGCTATACAGAGAAAGTCCAGTCTTAAAAGAACAAACAAACAAACAAAAAACCCAAACCAAAACAAACAAAAAGCAAGCCAAGACCCTAAGGCAGAGAAACTATACATCTCAGAGGAGGGTACCAGAGGTAAGAGTGGGGGTGGGGAGGAAAGACTTGCCATTTGAGTTACTGGCAAGCGTCTGGCAACAGGTAGCTATAAAAGAGCTGGATAAATCCAGACTCTGGATTAATCCAAGCCTCCCCCCCCCCCCCCCCCCCCCCCCCCCCCCGAAAGCTCTGGATAAATCCAGCCCCACCCCTACCCCAGCAGGAAAAAAATAGAGCCTAAAATCTAAGCAGGGAGAAAAGAATCAGAAATCTAGGATTAGCTGGTTCGGTGACTGTGTTTCAGGAACTAGCTGAAGATAAAGTTAGATTGTAATCTTGAGAATAATCTTGAGAAACAGGGAGTTTCCCCCTTGTGATTATCATTGGTATTTTTGGAATACTGTGTTTCAGGAACAAGCTGATTATGACCTTGAGAGTGATTTTGAGAGGCTAGGAATTGCCCGCTTGTGACCATCACTGGTATTTTTGGAATTTTCTGTGAGACCCTCCCTGTCCCTTTCGGATTAATTACTGGGCTGTGGTTTCATCCTATAAAAACCCCTTCTCCTGGTCGAACTCCTCCCCTGAGTGGGTTATAAGTCTCGGCCACCTGTCAATAAACCTCGCGTGATTGCAGCAAGGAAAGTCTCTCGTGAGCTACTGGGGGGGGGGGTGTCGTATTATCCCGAGACTTGAGTGAGAATCTCCCCACACTGGGGATCTTTCAGCTACACATGCAAAGACATCATATATACGTTTCTGTTTGTGTGCATGAAAGTATATATTTCTATATAATCAGGCGATTCTTTACTAGATGAAATTTTATTTGGTAGCTGTTGAGAGCAGAAGTACACCTGTGACTGTGGATGGGTGTTCTTTGAAGGTGACAGAATGTCTCTGCTGTTAAGAAGAGGTCCGTCTGGGGAGAGGAAGCAGAGACGGAAGAAGTGTGATGAAGGGAACCACATTTTGCTCAGAGTTTCAAAGGACATAGTGTCTGGACTCCAGACAGCCCTGGCAAGAACCAGATCCGAAGTTTTCAGGACGTTTCTGAGTTGGTTATTAAACTGTTGCTAATGTAAAATGGGTCATGGTGGAAATATTTACATTGTGGAGTTCAGCGAACAAAATGGACTTTTTGTACCCAGTAAGACAGTTGTTAAATATCTACCAACATCCTGCTCAATCCAGGTAAAGAGGACAGCCTCAAAAGCACAGCGACCCTACACTCCTCACATGCCTGGCACAGGCTCACTGTACACAGACTTCACTCACATGGTTATTAGTGTAATAGAATCAGTATGTTCTCCCATTGGGAAACCACTCTGCACACTCAGAGAGTTATAAAGAAAAATGCTCTTTAATAAAATCATGTGACTCATTTGAGCTAAAATGCCCAAAAGGAACAGAAAATTTTATCAGTTTATACAGACCTTAGGTTTCTGTATTCCACATATGCTGTCATCTATAAAGCTCTTTCAGGTCCCAACCCCAGTTCACACTTGGAACAATTTAAACATAGACAGGAGATGGCAAGTCAGGCCCCTTAGGCAGATGGGAAGTTGACACAGCAAAGAGAGAGCCAGACTGATTTTTAAGCATGCTAGTGTTGTTCTTTGCAAGTAGTAGTTGTATTCTTGCCTTCCCGGAAGAATTATGCTTTCTGTTTGCTTGCTTTTTTTTTTTTTTTTGAGACAGGGTTTCTCTGTATAGTCCTGGCTGTCCTGGAACTCACTCTGTAGACCTGACTTGCCTCAAACTCAAAGATTTGCCTGCCTCTGTTGTCATAAGCCACCTTTTTGGGGTGACTTCTGCCGCCATCTTACCCGTGGCGGGTTCGTACGTTCCAGGATAGGAGCATGAGGATGAGAATTATTAGGCAAAAGAAACATAGATATAGATATAGGAGAAATAAGAGACAGAAACATAGGATAGAATCAGGAGGGAGTTCCAGTGAATACTGAAAATTGCCTGCATTTAATTTCCATTTTCTTAAATACCCACACCCCAAAGGTAAGAGCAAGAAAAAAGCTGCATTAACATGATACAAGAAATGAACAGATCAGCTGAAGGATCATGGGACACATTCTTAAACATTTTGTTGCTAAAACAAGACAAGTAAAGCTCACATTCTAGACCAAAACGTTCAGTAGTCAAACCACTCTCTGAATGGAATCCCCATTGTTATCTCCCTAAGGGAGTAGGAACCTAGTTGGATCACAAGACTTTTGTTTGAGGTAGAAACAGATCTACTTCTTAATACCGGAAATACCAGGTCTGGTTATTAGCCACACCTGTTGACAATAACCTTGAGAGAGCAGAACTCTCTGGACCAGTTATTTGAACTGTTGACAATAAAATTGAAAGAACGGAAGTAAGCTCCAACCCTCTGACCTTTAGTCAAGGTAGAATGGACCCATACCTATGGGCCCTGTCACTCTTCTGGGAGTAAAGGTGTGCACTACCACTGCCTGGCCAAATTATGCTTTTCTTAATGAAAACTGGGGCCTTTAGTGGCAAGCCAGGAACAGGGCTCAACGATAGTTTTCATCCTATGCTGCCCCTTGTGCTGCCCAGTATGAGGCCTGTTCTCTGATAGAGAGATGGCCTAATGACTGGTTATTGCCCTTTGTTATGAAGCCTAATGGCTGTTTGACCCTTGTAAACAATTTCAGAAGCCCTACTTAATGATTTGTTTTTATTTCATGTGCATTGTTGTTTTGCTTGAATGCATGTCTGTGTGAGAGTGTCAGATCCCTTGAAAGCTGCCATGTGGGTGCTTGGAATTGAACCTGGGTCCTTTGGAAGAACAGCCAGGGCTCTTAACTGCTGTGTCCTCTCTCCCAGCCCCAATCCTAGCAACTGTAAACTTCACTTATCTCTAATAAATCTGATTAGCATTACGCTTATCTTCGAGTTATTTTGGAGGCAGCACTCCCTTGGCTGAATTCTGTTTTGTGTGACTTAATGTTTCCTAAGCAAAGTTTATTAGCAAGTCCTTTCTAACATCAATTCTATTACTTTTAATTTTTTTCACATTATCATAAGTCTCTTCTGGATATCAAACTATTCATTGCAGGCAGTAAAAATCAGGAACTGTTGTGGTTTGAGTGAGATGTCCTCTATAGGTCTCATTCATCGAAAGACTTGGTACTCAGTAACTGTTTGGAGAGGATTGGAATGTGTGGTCTAGTTATACCCATGTCCACTGTGCCCCACAAGGAAGGAAAGAGGCAACACTTAAGGGTTTCAAAGTCCTTAGAAAATCATCACATTGAGAAGAGTCAATGATGGATCAGGGCTGTGGACAAGGACTTGGAAGCCTTATTTCTCCTGGCAGACCTGAGCCAGGGCAGAATCGGGGGGGGGGGGGGGGGTTGTAAACACAATACCATAAACACACCTGTGCCAAGTTACAATTGCATTTCTTAACAATCAGGATTCAGGAATTAGGGGCTTTCCCTATGTGTCCCACTATAGTCTACCCACACATACAGTGATATTTTGTTTGTATTTTAGCAACAAAGCTTGTCTGAAGATCAGAGTGCAAAGCTAAATCACTAGTGTTATGGTTTTGGCCCCTGGTCCCTTTAAGAGACAAGCCACGCCCACTCCCTCCCCCCATCCGCTGAGGCAGGCTGATCTTCAGCTTTCAGCCTGAACTTGCTCTCTTTTCCATCTCCCTCTCGGAGAGGCAGCTTCGCTTCTGCCTCTCTCCCCACTTCTCTGTCTCCTTCTTCCCCCTTCCTCTTCCCCTTCCCCTTCCCCTCCCCTCCCCCTCCCCCTTCCCCTTCCTCTCTCTTTTTCTCTCTGCCCTCCTTTTCCCTTCCCCCTTCATAACCCCCTAAATAAATATTCAACCTCACTCTGCAAGTCATGTCTATCCATGTCTCTGTCTCTTGCCCGCCTGCCATGTGTCTCCCTGCCTGGGACGAGCCACTGCTCGAGGACTGGTAGCCATTTCTGGCTGCTCCCAGAACCCGCTGCCTGCTGCCATATGGCCTGCCACCACTGCTCGGACCACCGCTCTGGGACCAGCAGCCATCTCTGCCTGGGACTGGCTGCTTGCAGGGCCCGTTGTCAGCTGCCACATGGCCCGCTACCACCATTTGGGACCTACAGCATTTCTGCTGCCTACTGCCACCAGGAATCTTGCAGCATTATTTTAAAAAAATATAAAAACTAGAGGCCAGACAGTGGTGGCACACACGTTTAATTCCTGGATTTGGGAGACAGAGGCAGACAGAGCTCTGTTAGTTCAAGGCCACCCTGGGTTAGACTAGATTGGTCCTGTCTCAAAAAGAAACAGAGCCAGGCAGTAGTGGTTATCCACACTTTTAATCCCAGCACCAGGAAGATGGAGACAGGAAGAGATGTGGCTGGAAGAAGAGAGGAATATAAGGCAGAAGGAGACAGGAGCTCAGTGCAGTTTGGAGATACAGTCTGAGGATACAGTCAGAGGACAAAGTCCTGAAGAGGACAGAATCACTCTTTGATTTTAAGGGTTCAGTAGAGTTAAAAGGTATCTCTAGTGGCAGACCGCACTGTTCACCCCCAATAGCTGACTCGGAATTTATATTATTAAGATCAAAGAGAATTTGAGCTATAGTTAGTGACCAATTTTGGGGTTACAAATGGAGGAAAAAGCCACTTGCCAGTGGCTTTGCAGTCAGTGGCATAGGCCAGAGCTACACCCAACCAGAGTAACTGTCCCACCAGCTAAGTTTTCCTTTCTTCTCTCCTGGTGGAATTTCCCTGGACCACTTTCTCGGGCTGCTGCCAAACAAGGGAACTGCCTTGAAATCTAGTCCGGCTTCTACTCTTCTATGCCACAGCAGAACATTTTCATTGTCCTTGGCGACAGATTTGGTGAGATAATTGGGAATTTTTTTTCGGTTTTTTTTTTTTTTTTTTTTTTTTTTGAGATAAGGTTCCTCTGTAGCTTTGGTGCCTATCCTGGAACTAGCTCTTGTAGACCAGGCTGGCCTTGAACTGACAGAAATCTGCCTGTCTCTGCCTCCCAAGTGCTGGGATTAAAGGCGGAAGCCACCACTACCCAGCTGACAATTTGGAATTCTTAAAGGGAGGAATTTGTTAAAAGAGAGGTTTTTTCCCAAGTTAAAAAAAATGGGAAACACAATTATGACAAAGAGTCTCTGTATGATTATGTAATGCATGCTTTAAAAATTAAAGAATTAAATGAAGGTATAATCAACTTAATTTGGATTGATATAATATTAATTATCATCTTGATAATTCTTGGTTTATCTCTAAAAGAGTTGTTTGATTTGCATGCCAAGATACAGATCTTAGAAAAACTTAATAAAACAGACAGAGGAATGTAAAGGAGAACCAATTTCAGCATTGCATTATATGGATAGGGAGGGACAGCCTACAGTTTTCAAACAACCAATATTAATATAGCCAGTAACTTTATAGGAATTGACAAATGATAGGGACTCTATAAGAGCTGATTAGACTTCTGCAGATCCAAGAAAGCAATAATTTCATATGGCATGCATTCACCATTTGTGAAGCAGATGTTAAATCTGTGGTCAACTTGTAACAGAATTATCTGTCAAAATTGGAGAGACTTGGTTACAGCCGTCTTGGAGCCTGGTCCACAATTACAATGGAGGACCTGGTGGAAGGTAGAGACTAAGACCATTGAAAAACAGAGTAGAGCTAGAGGTATGGAAATCTCCCAACAATAACTTCTCAGAGAAGATTATGATAATATAGAAAGGCAATCCCCTATTTGATGGTGACATCCTGACTTTATGCCATGCAGCAGCTTTGAATGCTTGGGACAGAACCGATAAAGTAGGAAAGAAGATTGAGTCATTTACTAAAGTCATACAGGGCTCAAAGGAAACCTTCACTGATTTCTTTTCTTTCTTTCTTTGCGATGGTGGTACACACTTTTAATCCCAGTACTTGGGAGGCAGAGGCAGGTGAATTTCTGTGAGTTCGAGACCAGCCTGGTCTACAAGAGCTAGTTCCAGGATAAGCTTCAAAGCTACAGAGAAATCCTGTCTTGAAAAACCAAAAGAAATAAAGAAAAAAAGATATATGCATACATATATACATATACATATATATGCATATATATATATACACATATATATCCACATTGCCAAGATGTGGGGCAGGTGGTTTTTGGTCATTCATTGGGTTATGGATATTTGTCATTGTTTTGGGGGGGTGGTTACAAGTTGTTATTTTTTTCTGGAGAAAAGTTGAACAAAGGAAATTAGATTCAAGGCGTTTGTTTTGAAAAGGAAAAAGGGGGATACATATATGATAGGTTAAAAGGGTAGATTATTGAGTCTACTCTGAAAAGAAAAATGGGAGGCTATAGATATGATAAGATAAAGAGTAGATTATTGAATCTACTTTTAAAAAGTAACTACTAGTTTTATGTATTTTAAATTGGATTGGACTTTTTTTATATTGTATACAAACTTTGTATATTGATACAAATTTCTAGTCCTTGGAAGTTATTATTACCAATTATTTAGGATAATAAGGATATGCAGTTAGCAATTAGTTACCTATTACAATTGGACTTATAGTCATATTAGGTATGTTTTCAAGGTCAAAAAAGATATAGTTTAGATAGACAAGTCATCTTCAAACACTTCAGAGATCTACAGAATATGGCATTTAAGATGTTTTAATAACATAGGTTCTTTTTTTCTCTATTTATGATATTTCTATTTATGGTACTGAGACATGTCTACTCTTGACAGCACCAATCTACTACAGAGAACATTATGGTCATCAAAGAAAATCCACATGCAGTTTCCTTTTTTTGTGGTTAAACTAAGCCACTGGGCAAATAAGTGTTCTTGCCTTGATTGCTGATTGTATGCTGCCCAAATTGCACAAGTAGGACATAAAAGACAGTGACTACAAAACGTTGTCAAGACAAGGTTTTCAAAAATCCTGCTTCATAGAAAAATCTGTCAAATATTCTAGGCCTGTAGGCTAAGGATACATGCCTCAACATTGCAGAGAAACTTAGGTGACTTTCCAGGCAGTCAGCTGTTTTTGTCATTTCTCACATTTTTTGGAAGTCATTTATTTGCATTTCCTCCTTTCTCCGTTAATATTATTTCCTTCTCGGGTCTCTGATGAAGTTGTAGGCTTTATAGTTATAGTTTCCCTTGTTATCAATTCAAAAAAGAAATTTACTAAATAAATGTAAAGTGTATAAGGTTGAGATATCCAAAAGATAATTTTGAATGGTAATGTAATTGATGATAGAAAGTAAATTAAGTATAAGACTTTGGAATCACTAGGATAGGATAGATAATGGAACATTTTCTCTGAATTTGTCAAATGCAAATGGACTAGACATTGTTGATATAATTATTGCCTTTATATACAGTGTATAGTTATTGTACTTATTATTTACAGTTTTTCTTATATTATTCATAGCCTTCTTTTTAATAGACAAAAAAGAGGAAATATAGTGATTGTTTGTGTTTTAACAAATGAAACTTGCTTGAAGATCAGAGTTAATAGAGGCCAGGCACAGCTGGCACACACCTTTAATTTAAGGATTTGGAAGCAGAGGAAGACAGATCTCTGTGAGTTCAAGACTACCCTGCGCTGCATGAAATTGATCCAGTCTATAAGAGAAACAGAGCTCACACAAAGGTGACCCCAGCATTTGGGATCCCTCACCTTTATCCCCAGCACTAGGGAGGTAGAGACAGGAGTTATATGGCTGGACAGAAAGATGAATACAAGTGGGGAAAGAAAGGACATCATAGCAGTCTGAGGAAGCAGTCTGAAGAGGCCTCTGAGGACAGGATTGCCTCTTTGGCCTAAGCATTCAGTAGAGGTAAAAAGTGATTGGCTGTACTGCTTCTCTGGTCCTTCATCCTTCACCTACTGATAGGTGACTCTGAGTTTTATTATTAGTACGAATTAGAATTAGTGCTACACTTTTTTTTTCTATTGTGGAATATTACTTTAACTGTGTAAAGATGTGTTATATTTGCTTAATTATGTAAAGATGTGTTGCTATTCCGCCTTGCCTGCCTAAGGCACTGATTGGTCTAATAAAATGTTGAATGACCAATAGGTGGGGGTTGTTCTATGCATGAAAGAAGTTTAACAGAAGCTAAAAGAAGCACTTAGATGGGTGGGGTGGGAAGAGTGGTTCTGAGCAAGCAAGTAGTTTTAACAGAAGCTGAGATAAGCAGTTAGCTGGAAGCAGGGTTCTGCTGTAGCAGAAAGTTTAACTGAGTGTGCAATAAATTATCCTGGCGGCATCTTGACTTCAAGTTCTTAGAATAGAGCTGGGAAATTTTCCACAGGGCTTCTCATTAAGGAGATCAAATTCTAGTCAAGCCTAAAATGACCTCAGCAAGAATACTGTACTGTCTTTCACTGTCCACAACCCCTCACCCATATTCCTGTAAGCAATCCCTCACCCTTACTACTGTAAGTCACCCCTCACTCACACTCCTTTAAACAATCATAAACCTGTAACCATACTCCTATAAGTGATCTCTCACCTATAATCCTGTAAACAACCCCTCTCCAATAGTCTTTAAGTAACTCCTTGGCTATATATTCCTATACCCAATCTCTCACCCACACACTTATAAGTTACCTGTCACCCATCCTGATGTTGTTATACCCAGATCACGGGACCCCAAAAGACCACCATGGAGTTTGACTCCTGTATGTAAAAACATAGAGCCTTTATTTCAAGTACAAGCTTGGACCCTCCATATATCCAAGATTAGAGTCTTGAGCTCAATTGGGTGGGATTTTACAATAATAGAGGTTGGGATGAGAGGATTTTCAGGCTTCAGGACACTGATTCACTGAAGTTTGTCTAGGGGCAATTTGGCAAAAGGGGAATAGGTAGGTGTGGCCTCAATAACATCTGGTGACCTTATCTTATCTAATGATTGGGATGCTTGGAATGTCAGGTACTTCCGCTTAGATGCTGGCCCTCCCTGGGTTGTGTCAGAACTCAGGCCTACTTTTTGGCTGGTTTTTATTAAGCCTGTCATGGCAGCAGTATGGCTAAGCTTTTCTGTGCCCCACAATGTAGCTCCAATAATCTCAGAAGCTCACTTAAAATAGACTCAGGTGACACTGAGTCTTTGGCCTTTTGTCAGTGTCCCCTTGGGGTAAATAGACATTTGTCCATGGCTCCTCACAAAAAGTTGCATGACCTTTTTTTGTCCAGCCTAAACCTCATGAGTCCATCCTTACCAACCACAATGCTATCACAGTACCGACTGGGTATGTTTCACAGAAAAGAGGTTTATTCATTTCCCTTCCCTGGAGGGTCTCATTTGCACATCTGATAACAGCCTTGCTGGAAATCCTGAGACAGCACATGTTTTTCCATTTTGAGTGCCTGTGAGCAATCAGTCTCTCACCCTTGTTCTAAAACTCAATCCTGGTAGTTGTACCCTATAGACCCGATTTAATCCTAATCTCCCAGAGGCCCAACATCCAAACTTTACAGGTAGATTCTCACCCTGTCATTACTTCAGGATGATGATTACGTCCTAACCCTGGGTTACATTTTAAGGGAAGGGAAAGCACATTTAAATCTTATGAAAACAACAGCAAAATGCTACTAAGAGCTTATTGTAATGGATTAAGTAAATGCTGTGGATCCCCAGTGGCTGCAGCAGGCAGTGGGCCATGAGACCGCACTGCAGGTCCCCGAAGCGGTGGCAGGCAGCAGGATTCAGGTCCCAAAAGCAGCCAGGGGCGGCACAATTCCCCAAGTGGCTGTGGTGGGTCACAAGGGGCAGCAAGTCCCACAAGGAGAGACAGACAGATGGGCACACCACGCGACCACGCTGCAGGTCTCCTAAGGCAGCTGGTCCTGGACAGGGAGCCACATGGTGGGCAAGAGACAGAGACATGGATAGGTATGCCATGCAAAGTGAGGTTGGATATTTATTTAGTGGGTTATGGAAGGGAAGGGGAGAAGGGAGAAGAATAGAGAGAGGGGTAGAGAGAGAAAGAGAGAGAGAAACAGAATGGGGAAGGGGGAAAGTGAGGAGAAGGGAGAGACAGGAGTTGCCTCTTCGACAGGGAGATGGAAAAGAGAAGGGACTCAGGCTGGAAGCTGAAAAGAAGCTTGCCTCAGTGGACAGCAGAGGGAGTGGGCGAGGCTTGTCTCTTAAAGGGACAGAGCAGACCATTATACTTATTACTCTACCAGAGGACCTGAGTTGGCTGCTAGCATCCAAACTGAAAGGTTTACAACTGCCTGTAACTCCAGCTTCAGTGGTCCTTGTAATGGTCTGCTCTGTTCCTTTAAGAGACAGCCACACCCACTCCCTCTCCCGGGATCAAGGCAAACAGATCTTCTCCCCTTCCCCTTCTGTTTCTCTCTCTCTCTCTCTCTCTCTCTCTCTCTCTCTCTCTCTCTCTCTCTGTCTGTCTTCTTCTTCTTCTCCCCTTCTCCCTTTTCCCCTCCATAACCCACTAAATAAATATCCAACCTCAATCTGCATGGCGTGCCTATCTGTGTCTCTGTCTCTTGCCCCTTATGTGGCTACCTGCCCAGGACCAGCCACCTTCAGAGACCTGCAGTGTGGTCTCATGGTGTGCCCATCTGTCTCTGTCTCTCCTCGTGAGACTGGCTGCCCCATCGAGATCTCTCACCTACCACACGCTCCCTGCCTGGGACTTGTGGCCTGCTGCAGCCACTCAGGGGACTGTGCCAGTCCCTGTCTGGGACTGGCTGCTCTCGGGACCTACTGCCTGCTGTCTGCTGCCACTTTGGGGACCTGTGTTGTGGTTTTATGGCCTGCTGCCCGCTGCAGCGACTTGGGGATCCACAGCATTTCTTTTACCATAACAGTCCTGAAATCCTCGGCACCCTCTCACACATGGCACATGCACACCCGACACATGCATACACTCACACCCAGACACACTTAAATAAAAATAAATCCTAGAAAAAGCCCACACAGTGTGGTGTCAGACGCCTTTAGATGCAGTGTTATGGGAAAACTGGCCAGTGAGGAATCAAACAGCCCCTGGAGAACTGGAGTGCTTAGCTTCATTCATGCCACGCTTATGGACAGGGTGAGTCAGTGCTCTGCAATGTTTGGTCCTGCTCTGAAGTTTTCTGCAGTTTCCATAGGCTAAGAAAAAGAATTAAGAATCCTTGACCTAGGTGACTTTCTGAAAGTGGCCTTTGTGTCCCATGAGGGAAATTAAAATCATAATTAAACATGTTTATAGAAACAAATATCAAGGTAGCATTTAAAACATTCTTTCTTTAGCAAGTGGGATCTCTTGTTTAACCAGATAGATATGGTAATCTTTTTCTCCCTCCATCTACTCCTATTTCCATTTATATTTGTTTGTTTGTTTGTTTAACCAGGGTCTCACTTTGTAGCCCAGGATGACTTGAGAAGTTTATATAGTCTTGGTTGACCTTGAAACTCAGAGATCCAGGGATCTGCCTGCCTCTGCCTTCCAAGTGTTAGGATTAAAGGTGTGAGCCATCACTTTCAGCATCATTTCATAAAACATTATTGCCAGGCTAGGGGCTGGTGGTGGCATACATCTTTAAACCCAGCACTTGGGAGGCAAAGGCAGTCAGATTTTTGTGAGTTCAAGGCCGGCCTGGTCTACAGAGCAAGTTCCAGGACAACTAGAGCTTTGGGGAGTACTTTCTATTCCAAGATAAAAGGAAGGGTAATTTAATACTCAGGTGTATAAAAAGCTGACCTCAGTATACTTCGTTTTAGAAGGTTAACTCAGTCTACTTTCATATAATCCTCTATTTCCCAAGGCAAGGATTGTTAGTAAACTATCATAGTACAAAGTAGTAGTTTAACTATGTGAGGTTAAAAAATAAGTATACAGCATATATTTTTCTCTTTTTCACCATCACTTGGGAGGTTAGCAAATCTATATGATTTCAAGGTCTACAAAGTTAGTTCCATGTCCATCAGGGCTACATATATCAAAGGGCCCTACTATATTAGTAGGCTCGGAGACCTTAGTACAACTGACTCCAATAGTGGACGTACCCAGTCAGGCTGTAAAACTCAGCACTCAGCACATAGACAGCACCACCTGCCAAAACTAAAACAAAGACCTAGTCCATCAAAGCCCATTTTTTTCTGGGAAAGTCTCTAAATGTGCTAACCTTGCTTTCTGACTTCTGTAGTTCTTCCGGCTAACTGTTCATGTTAGCTGAAGTCTGTCAACCCAGGACATGATTTTTGTGCTTAAAAACTCACTATGAGAAAGACTTGAGCTACACTGGGATCGCAGACACTGCTGGCCTGCTAAAAAGGATTCCTATTGGCTAAAACCCATGTTCTAGCAGTCTTCTCTGGTGAATACCCTACAGCATGTAGAAAGGCCCTGTCTGCAAAGCCAGGCCACGCTGTTCCGCTCTTGTCCCTTCTTTCTCCTTGTGCTCATTTTCATTCTGTGTTTGCCTTTTTGTTCACTTCTTCCTCTTTCTGCACCATTTTCCTACCAACTTTCTTCATATTGAAGATTCCTTTGTTTTGTTTTGTTTTTGAGACAGGGTTTCTCTGAAGCTCTGGGGCCTGTCCTGGAACTAGCTCTTGTAGACCAGGCTGAACTTGAACTCACAGAGATCCGCCTGCCTCTGCCTTCCGAGTGCGCCACCACTGCCAGCTTGTATTGAAGGTTCCTAAACTAATTCATGAACTCAAACTGTTTTTAAGAAACACATAGCCAGCTGACTCATTAAACTGCCAAGGCTGGCCGCCTACCAGTAGCCTGGCTCACAGGCTTTTGCGGGTCACCAGGCTCAGCTACTGATGGGGTTTTGTTTTGTTTGAGACAAGGTCTCACTCTTATTTAGCCCTAACTGACCTGGAACCCAGAGAGATCCATCTGCCTCTGCCTCCCAAGAGCTGGAATTAACAGTGTTTGCCACCATGCCTCACTCACATGGTCTAAAGAGGTAATACTGGTCCTTGACTCTAAGAGTATGTGCATTGCCAGTCTCTCTCTGGCTTGAAAGCTGGTATCTTGTTCTTTGTTATTTTTTTTTATTTTTTATTTTATTTTATTTTTTTGGCTTTTCGAGACAGGGTTTCTCTGTGGCTTTGGAGCCTGTCCTGGAACTAGCTCTGTAGACCAGGCTGGTCTCAAACTCACAGAGATCCACCTGCCTCTGCCTCCCGAGTGCTGGGATTAAAGGCGTGCGCCACCATCGCCCGGCCTCTTTGTTATTTTTGAACCAGGGTTTCTCTGTGTATGTAGCCTTGGCTATCCTAGAACTCACTGTGGACTTGAGACCAGGCTGGATTTGAACTCACAGAGATCCACCTGCCTCTGTCTCCCGAGTGCTGGGATCAAGGCATGTGCCATCACCGCCCGACTTTGAAAACTGATCTTATAGGAAGATAGGCATTGAAAATACAATGTCATAATCATATAGCAAAGTCTTGCTTGTGTCAAATATAAATTCTGGAGACTAAGAATTCTCTGAAATAAAAGGATTTATTGAGTCCTAACAGATGTTAAGCAGCTAAAGGACCATCACTGGGATGAATCCCATAAGCAGCAAACAGTGCAGCTGGAGGGAAAATGTCTACCAGATCTAGAAAGACAGAGACAGTTTTACAATGGAAGACTAGAGAGAAGATGCCCATGCGACTCACATGGCTCCAGTGGCCATAGGCAAAGCACCAAGAAGTCTGGAGACAGAAGAGAGCTCTGCTGGGAGAGCTCTGCTTCCTGATAATGGAGGTTGTGAGTACAATTTGTCAATGTCCTGATAGCCTTCCTCCTCCTGGGCTTTCAAGTCAAGAATCTCTGCAGGCAGAGGAGAGGCTGGAGAGATGCTCAGGGTTGAGAGTGCTTCCTGCTCTTACAGAGGACCCAAGTAGGTTCCCAGCTTGAGTCCTGCAGCTCCCAACGACCTGTCATTCCTGCTCCAGCTGATCTGATTCGCTCTTCTGGCCTCCTCAGGTGCCAGCACACACGCGGCAAATACCCGTAAACATATTATCAACAAATAAGGATTTGTGTAAGAAGAATCAACAGGTTTGGCTCTGTAGAGTGGTTTCTTGAGTTCTGCTATCCTGAATACCCTCTCTTATCTGTTCTCCATCCTCTGGCATGTAATGAAATTCAGGACAGCCGAACATTCTTTCCTTCTTTCCCTCCCTTCCCCTCCCTCCCTCCATCCTTTCTTCTTCCTCTTCCTCTTCCTCTTTCTCTGCCTCCTCCTCTTTTTCTTTTCTTTCTTTTCTTTTTTTTTTTTTTTTTTTGAGATGGGTTTTTCTGTGTTGTTCTGGCTGTGCTGGAACTCACTCTGTAGACCAGGCTTGCTTCAGAGATCTACTGACCTCCTCCTTCTGAGCACTGTGGTTACAGATATGCTCCTCCATCGCCCACCTTTTCTTTCACCTTCTGTCACAGACTTCAGTGGCTGATATACTAGAAATTGTGGGCTCCTCCTTGAGTCACCATAACTACTCCTCTTTTCTCCTTCCCCAAACAACATTTCTTATTTGGACCTGCAGTGTCACTGGGGTTGCATTTTGATCAGCTGTCTTCTCAATTTGATTGTGAAGACCAGAAGCTGAGCTTAATCATCTGGTTGTTTCTTCCTTTCTTTCTTTCTTCCTTCCTTCCTTCCTTCCTTCCTTCCTTTCTTTCTTTCTTTCTTTCTTTCTTTTTTTTTTGAGACAGATTCTTGCCACACAGCGCAGACTGCCTCTAACCCTCTATTCTCCTGTCTCAGCCCCCCAAGTCCTAGGATAATGGGTGTGCACCACTGTGCCCTGTTGCTAACCTTAATCATTTTATGACTATCAGCTTCATATAGGGTCTTTACAGTTTGTTTCTGGGAAATCTCCAATTTCTCCAGCAGCAGGTTAGTTCTGCTCCAGAAAGAAAATAATAAAGACCAGACACAGTAGGAGACCTAGAAAGCAAGCATTTAATTAATTAGAGGAGACAAGAGTGCCTTTAATTCTAGTAATTGGGAGGCAGAGGCAGGTGGAGCTCTGTGAGTCTGAGGCCAGCCTGGACTACAGAGCTAGTTCCAGGACAGCGAGAGCTACACAGAGAATCCTGTCTCGAAAATCTAATGTGTGTGTGTGTGTGTGTGTGTGTGTGTGTGTGTGTGTGTGTGTGTGTAAGCATGCATACGCTTGTGTGCATGTACTCTTTGAGAAAGAATGAGTGTCTCCCTGTGTGTCCTCTGGGGTGGGCATTTCCTGGAAAAGGTTATGTTCTTGAAGCCCATTTTACCTAAAACCCACCCTGTTTTAATAGATGTATATTATGCAAAAATACATACAGGTGGATTTAAGTACCCCAAAGTTTATGAATGCTTACACAGAAAAGCTGTTTTTATTTGACTTAGATAACACGTATGTACCATTATCACCTATTGTCCCTTATATCTGTTTTTGGATTACTATCACTTATTGGCCCCTACATCTGTTTTTGGGTCTCTGAACAACCCCCACTGATATCCTCCAATCTACTGCTGTCAGCATCTTTACACACCGTTTCAGTTACTCAGGCTGACCTACCCATTGTCCTTTATACCCCATTTTCTGGAACCTGCTAGTCAGTCCCTCCTAGAGCTAACCTGCCTAACATTTACCATAGTACTTTTGCCAAGGGAAGACCTAAGTAAATTCTCTAGCTCTCCTAGCTCTGGGTTGACTCCCGCTGACTCTGCTATAGAAAGTAACCCTGACTGAGGGGGTCAAAACCTGTCGGTCAGAAAATGGTACTTCCTCCTACCCTCCACAGGGAAGTTGCCTCGCTTTAGCGTCCCTGTCCTGCAGAAAAGCAGTCACTTGTGATCTTTCCAAAGGGACAGAAGCCCTTTGCATCTTAATAATTAACCACAGGACTAATTATTATTTTGAAAAGACTTGCAGTAAGACTTTGTAGTCAGTAACTTGTCTTTAGATTTAAGAAACTGAGATTGTAACTAGTGGCTACAGACAACAGCAGCTCACGTGACAGAAAGGAAGACACCTATGTTTACAACTATCTGATGCCTGCCTGTCTGATACGCTACCTATAATTCCCAATGCCCTCCATGCCTGCTGTCCCAAGGAAAGGTGAATTTTATTGGTTATGGCTTCTACCTTCTTTAGCTCTATAGCTTTCCAAATCGATTTTCTTTTTCATTCCCTAACAAATTACCTTTGAATCATTTGCCTGTTTGGTTATAGGTATTTGAGAGATGTATGCTGGATGTTGCTACCTCTTTAAGAGTCTCTTGCCTTTCTCAAAGCTTTTTCCATTATTTCAAATTCCCTTTCCAATACCACTCTTTCCTCAAAGCAAGAAGAGGATACACCATCATATAACCACAATTTTTCACATGACCTCCAGTTAAAAAAAAATCACAAAACATTCATAATGGAACCCTGAGGTCCAATCACACTTTATTCATGAGCATAGTTTCCATTTATTTGAGTATTAATCATTAAAATAAATAACTATTACACTCAATTCATTATTCATTGTTCACAAATATTTGAACTAAATCACTCCAAGATGAGATATGATAATAAAATGGGCAAACTAAATAATTGACTTCAGAACTGAGTTTCAGATACATTTCCTAAAGAAATTCTACAACAAATAAATATAGTTTTTGTTTGTTTGTTTGTTTTGAAACGGGGTCTTTCTATATAATCCTAGCTGTCCTGAAACTTACTATGCAGACCAAGCTGGCTTGAACTCTCAGAGCTCTGCCTCACTCAGCCTCCCGAGTGCTGGGATTAAAGACGTGCATCACCATGCCTAGTTTATGAGTCTAGTTTTTAACTTACACCGACTAATATCTATTCCCTAGAAATGGAAAACAGTATCACTTAAGTGTCTCCAGAAGCCTCTGACTGCATGCATTAATTACATTTAAATTTTTGTAACAAAACATGATGATCAAGGCAATTTATGAAAGAAAGCATTTAGCTGGGATTGCAGATTTATGCCCTCCATGGTGGTAGAACAGTGGCAGGAACAGCTAAGAGCTTGCACCTCGATCTGAAAGTAAAAAGCAGCCTGGGCAGTGGTGGCGCACGCCTTTAATCCTAACACTCAAGAGGCAGAGGCAGGCGGATCTCTGTGAGTTTGAGGCCAGCTGGTCTACAAGAGCTAGTTCCAGGACAGCTAGGACTGTTACACAGAGAACCATCTTGAAAAACAAACAAACCAAAAAGAGTAAAAAGCAAAGAGGACACACTGAGAATGGCTTGAGTCTTTTGAACCCTCAAAGTCTGTCCCTAATGACATATCTTTTCTAAGACATCCACACCTCCTAATCCTTCCCTAATATGTTTGACTAGGGACCTAGTAGTCAAACATATGAGCCTATGAGTACCGCTCTCATTCAAACTACATCACTGTATGACTGATAGTTTATATCTCATAAAGCATTTTGTAAAAAACATAGTTTTATTAAGAGTAATCCTGCATGGGTGGGAAAATAAATCAGGTCAATTTTTAATGAGTAGCAAAAAAAATATTAATTAGCCAGGCATGCTGGTGCATGTCATTAAATCTAGCACTCAAGAAGCAGAAGCAGAAGAATCATTGTGAGTTTGAGATCAGCCTGGCCTACATATCAAGCTCCAGGCCAACCGAGGTTACATAATGAGATTCTGACTCAAAAATCAAGACCCAAAACTTAATTAATTAAAAAAATGAAGAGGCCATTTATTCCAAGAGTTAATAAAGAAGCCAAGAACTTCTGCAGTTGGCTGGGTGAAGGTTGGGAGATCCAGTTGCACAGCTGACAAGCTACGGAGCTGTCAGGTCAAAGGGGATTGCATGACAGACAGGTGCAAAATGAACAAAATAGGCGGTCCATAGAGATGAAAGCGAGGGCTGGCGCTGGAGGTACTTTGGCAATCAGATCCAAACTGGTGGTCTGATAGGATGCTGGAGGTTGACTTGACACGCTCTTATATGCCTTTTCTTTCATTGTTTCCTGACCGAGTCTGCTTTAAAACTCTTTTATCAATGGGACAAAGGATGTAAACAAAACCTGGGGTCCCTGGGCTATTGTCTGCAGGCTAAGCCTCATGGCTCAAGCCTGTAATCTCAGCCCTTGGGAGGCAGGTAGAGTAAGGAGGATGGTCTGGTCGATATACCTCATAAGGTCAAAGGCTTGCTTTGCCTGACATGTTTTTGGTAAAACACACTTACTCCAGATTTAATTTGGTAAGTTTATAAATGGTATTTTTTAAAATTTGTATTTATTAGTCTATTGTCAGTGCTCTAGAGGCAGGGGGCCGGGGAGAATGGAGTCTAATGAGACAGACTAAAGTCTCATTAATAGTCAACTTTATTTGAAGTATTAGACAGTTTATATTCTGAGGGATAAGCAAGGGCATACGAGCAAAGTTCAAGTGAGTTCAGGCCATAAAAATGCTAAATAACCGAACAAGTAGCAATGGGGAATCTGAAGCAAGCCTTCTATTTACTACACCTGGGAGTAGTACAAAAACACAATCCAAGAACAAATACGGGTTTAGAAGGAACAGAGGTTGCCAGACTCTTCTCTGCTTTCTTGGAGTTTTCTCGTAAGCACTCAAAATTCTCCTCAAGTCCATGCTTGGGCCATGTTCTGACAGCCGATGCTTTACAAATGTGCTGTATAGTGGGGTTGTTCTTTTTCTTTTTTCTTTTCTTTTTTTTTAAAATATTTATTTATTATGTATACAATATTCTGTCTGTGTGTATGCCTGCAGGCCAAAAGAGGGCACCAGACCTCATTACAGATGGTTGTGAGCCACCATGTGGTTGCTGGGAATTGAACTCAGAACCTTTGGAAGAGCAGGCAATGCTCTTAACTGCTGAGCCATCTCTCCAGCCCCCTTGGCTTGTTCTTTTTAAAACTTTCTGCATGTCCCACGTCTGGGGGTTATCCATTTGCACAGATATGCTATCCACGTCTGTGGGTTATCCATTTGCACAGATGTGCTATCCACGTCTGCGGATTATCCATTTGCACAGATGTGCTATCCACGTCTGCGGATTATCCATTTGCACAGATGTGCTATCCACGTCTGCGGGTTATCCATTTGCACAGATACGCTATCCACGTCTGGGGGTTATCCATTTGCACAGATACGCTATCCACGTCTGGGGGTTATCCATTTGTACAGATACGCTATCCACGTCTGCGGGTTATCCATTTGCACAGATGTGCTATCCACGTCTGGGGGTTATCCATTTGCACAGATACGCTATCCACGTCTGGGGGTTATCCATTTGCACAGATACGCTATCCACGTCTGGGGGTTATCCATTTGCACAGATATGCTATCCACGTCTGTGGGTTATCCATTTGCACAGATGTGCTATCCACGTCTGCGGGTTATCCATTTGCACAGATGTGCTATCCACGTCTGCGGGTTATCCATTTGCACAGATACGCTATCCACGTCTGGGGGTTATCCATTTGCACAGATACGCTATCCACGTCTGGGGGTTATCCATTTGTACAGATATGCTATCCACGTCTGCGGGTTATCCATTTGCACAGATGTGCTATCCACGTCTGGGGGTTATCCATTTGCACAGATACGCTATCCACGTCTGGGGGTTATCCATTTGCACAGATATGCTATCCACGTCTGGGGGTTATCCATTTGTACAGATACGCTATCCACGTCTGCGGGTTATCCATTTGCACAGATGTGCTATCCACGTCTGGGGGTTATCCATTTGCACAGATACGCTATCCACGTCTGGGGGTTATCCATTTGCACAGATACGCTATCCACGTCTGGGGGTTATCCATTTGTACAGATATGCTATCCACGTCTGCGGGTTATCCATTTGCACAGATGTGCTATCCACGTCTGGGGGTTATCCATTTGCACAGATACGCTATCCACGTCTGGGGGTTATCCATTTGCACAGATACGCTATCCACGTCTGCGGGTTATCCATTTGCACAGATACGCTATCCACGTCTGCGGGTTATCCATTTGCACAGATGTGCTATCCACGTCTGGGGGTTATCCATTTGCACAGATACGCTATCCACGTCTGGGGGTTATCCATTTGCACAGATACGCTATCCACGTCTGGGGGTTATCCATTTGCACAGATACGCTATCCACGTCTGCGGGTTATCCATTTGTACAGATACGCTATCCACGTCTGCGGGTTATCCATTTGCACAGATGTGCTATCCACGTCTGGGGGTTATCCATTTGCACAGATACGCTATCCACGTCTGGGGGTTATCCATTTGCACAGATACGCTATCCACGTCTGCGGGTTATCCATTTGCACAGATACGCTATCCACGTCTGCGGGTTATCCATTTGCACAGATGTGCTATCCACGTCTGTGGGTTATTCATTTGCACAGATACGCTATCCACGTCTGGGGGTTATCCATTTGTACAGATGTGCTATCGTCTCAGCCTGTTTTAATGCTTGCACTCAAAACGGAGTTGCCAGATCAGGGCAAACCACTGCTTTATAAAATGGAGCCACAGGCCACTACTGCCAGGGAAACGGGTAGGCTGACCACAGATCTTCACTTTCTTCTCTACTTCTTTAAATCCATTTCCCCAGTCTCACTCCCAACTCTGCAGGGAGCACCAGCCCCTAGCTCCAGTCAATCAAATAGCCCTGCCCCTTCTTACTTCCCTTCCTCCACTCTTGCTTTATCCCAAACCCAGCCTCCAGCAGGTATTCCGTGGAAATCTATAGACCAATCTGTCTGGGGAAGGGAAAACTGCAGATCTTCACCTCTCCTTCCATTCCTCCAAGTAGGGTTTTCCCAGCCCCACCGCAGAGCTGTAGCAGGCCTCTCTTGTGGGCTCTCCCTACTCCCTACCCCACTCCAGGAGGACTAGGCAGATCCTAGTGGTGCACCCTAGTTTCCTCCCTCCTGTGGATCTGAGACATGGAACCAGTGTTATTCTTTTTTTAAAGATATAAGGGGAAGGGGGCTGTGGGAAGGCCAGTTCTAGGAGGGGTGGCAGTCCCACAGGGGCAGCCAGTTCCACAAGTGGTAGCAATGGGTGACCCGAGGTCTCCGCTGATCTCCCAGGCCTCCGAGAGTCCCCTGAGGCCGTGGCGGGTCACCTTGGCAGGTGGGAGACCACAGTGGGTGAGAGATAGACAGATAAATAATGAGGGGAGGAGAGTTTATTTAGTGGGTTATGGAGGGGAAAGAGAACAGAGAAAAGGGAGAAGGGGAAGGAGAGAGAGGGGGTAAGAAGGGGAGAGGAGAGAGGGAAAGACAGATGGAGTAGAAGTTACCTCTTCAGGAGGAGAGAGATTGTAATGAGCATGGAAGCAGATTCCTCTGAATGAATGAAAAAGGGGAATCTGTAGTGTAGATAGAGCAGGAAATTTATAGAATAAGACTGAATGTAACTTGGTGTAATGTAAAAGCATTTCTTCTTGGGTGTGGTGTGGAAAATTACTAAGGTGAAATATTAAGAGAACATTTGCCTGCTTGAAGGCTGCCACACCCATCTGGCCCTGCCAGATGTGGGGGCTGCACCCAGCAACCGTGGTAACAAAATAATCTTGCCACACAAGAGGGATCCCCACCCTTCTGTGGCCAGTCTATACTGATAACCTAGGACACCTGGTTATCGGAAGGATCAAACAAGGGGCAGTTTCGAACTGACTTAAAAGAGGTGGCTGAAGCAGGACGGTTATCTCACTTCTCACAATGGCTCTGCCATCAGGCCTCCGTGGAGAGATCCTCCTAGTCTGCCTCCCCAAAAGCAGCAATATTAAATGCCTTGCCTAAACACTTAATGCTCTGTCTTCCGAGTACAGAGCTTCGTCTCCCGAAAACAGACATTTAACGTCTTGCATCCCAAATGCAAATCCTCATTCCTTGAGAGTGGACATTGAAGATCTGTCTCTTGAGAACAGACAAGATACTCTGCCTTTCAGAATGCTTTGCCATCCTGAGAGCAAAGCTTCGTCTTTGAGAGTAGAGAACTAAAAGTCTTGTCTCCCGAGACTCAGTCACCCAAAGCCGAGTCCAAGGCCCTACCCGATACCAGCCTGGAACGAGACATGGGAACCTTATCTCCTGAGCGCAGACTATGGGGTCAAGAGTTGATCTACCCTACCCAGCCCCCAGTGCAGACAAGAGCCCAGCCTGAAGAAATTCAAAAGGCCCTTTTTAAGCCAGGGAATACCAGGTCGTATGATGCTATTTCATGTGTGTGTGAGATGTTAAGAGAAGAGCATAGACATGTTAATACATATGTTTAGTGTGTGAAATGTTAAGGATATTTTATGGATAATTGATAAGATGAGGATGATAATGGATAAGTTAAGGTTAAGAAGTGTTTTATAGACAAGTAATGGATAGGTTAAGGTTAAGAAGTGCTTTATAGATAAGTAATGGATAAGTTATATTAAGGTTATGAATGGGTTTTACGTATTAGGTTTAGTAAGATTAATAATTGTGATATTGAATTGCCTGTGTGTTGCGCATTATCAATCCCCCATGCCTATTAAGATTGTAAACTCCATTGATGCATTGGATATTGAAGTTGCTAGTAAAGAATCATAAAAACAGTTTTCTTGCTTGGTCTGGTTACTCATCACTCTCTGGGGAGAAGGGCACAGAGTCCTCATAGATATTACTAGAAAAGAACCTGAGGCTGAAGTCCCCCAGCTCGTAACAGATATGGAAAGAAAGAGAGCACAGGCTGGAGGAGGCAGGATATCTTCTTCCCCTGGTGGAAGGGGAGGGGTTGGGAGAGGGCAGGCTTGTCTCTTAAAGGGACACCAGGTGACAGACCAGACCAGCAGATCATAACAAGCAAAACCCCAGAAAAATTTTCCACCAGGCAATACACAGTCACCACACTCTTAAGAACCAGGGAGAAAACAGATCAAGGAACAAAATATTCAGCCTACAAAGACAACACCAGATGTCAGCACCTAGGATTCTCTTTTCAGAGTCAGATGCCTAGATGCCTGTCGATTGCCTTGGGTGGGTTACTCAGTCTAGGGGTTGTAACTCACCCTGCAATCAGTTACTCCAGGGTCATGGAGGGGTGCTATCTGTAAGAGAATGGGCTAGGAAAGAAGAAGGAGGCCATGCTAAGTTTGTCACAGCCTTCATTTATTAGGGACGGGTTATAGTTTATATAGGGTAAGGAATGGGGGGGGGGCACAGGGGCCTGGACTCTTGTCAGGTGGCCAGGAGGTTACTTTCGGTCAGGTCGCATAGAAGTCAGAAGTTGACACACCTAGTTCCCTGGATAGCTGGAATGTGAGGCGGGTTCCTCTAACAGATAACAGCTAATTGGGTGTGGGGCAGGTTCTGTCAATAGAACGATTCTTAACATAATTATTGGTGTGGGGTTCTCTGCAGACTCCCCAGGGTGATGGTTCCTGTAATGATTTTTGGAAGGGAAATGGCTCCTGACAGATGCCAGCATAAAAACAGAATCAAAATGATATATCCAGGGCAATATATTGACACTAGAGCCTACCCACACTACCACAGCAGACCCTGAGTAGTGTAACACAGCTAAAGCAGAAGAAAAGACCTTAAAATAGGCTTCTAAATATGATAGAGATCCTTAAAGAGGAAATGAATAAACCCCTTAAAGAAATCCAGGAAAACGTAAACAGTGGAAGGAAATAAATTAGTTAGTTCAAGACCTGAAAGTGGGCATAAAATCAATAAAGAAAATCGAAAATGAGGGAAATCTGGAAATAAATAATTTAGTAATTCAGACAGGAACCCCAAAGGCAAGCTTCACCAACAGAATACTGTAGGGGCCAGAACAGCTTAGCCACACTACTGCCATGACACTTAATAAAAACCAGTTTAAATGCAGGCCTGAGTTTTAGTTTACTGGTAGGTAGCACCAGGTTCCAGGAAAAGCCATAAACTGACGGCCAGCATCTAAGGGGAAGTACCTGACATTCTAAACAACCCAATCATTAGATAATATTAGATAAGATCACCAGATGTCCTTGAGCCAACACTTAACTATTTCCTCTTTCAGTAAGACCTGTAGACAAATGTCAGCCAATCAGGGTTGAAAATACCATCACCACCAACCTCCACTATGATTTAAAAACCCTACCCTGCCTGGGCTGGGCACTCTCTGCTCTCAACCGTTGTTGGACACACAGGGGGTCCAAGTGAAAGACCCTTGTTTTCAAGGGTGGTGGGAGAGATTCCCCCCCCAGACTCAATAATCCAGGCCAACAGATGCAATCAGCAAGAGGTGTCTTTATTGATCACACAGACGCCTGCAGGTGCATCAGCAGCTTTCCACCAACTGAGCACCCCGGGCACAAACAGCCATATTTATAGGGGAAAATGATTACATAAGAGGGTAGCATAGCACAAGCATTTCATTGGCTCTCAAATTGGCGGGCTTAGCTCATCCTGGGGACGGCCCCATGTCTATTCTCGAATTTTCCTGAAAAATCATAAAGCTAGATAAAGCAATCTGTAGCAAGGTGACAGTTTTGATAGAATGCCTTGAGGGGTGGAGTATTCCTTCTCCTCAGCCTAGTCAGTGAGTCTGCAACCCATAAATATCCAGTTTTAGCATCAGCTGAGCCCAGGGCCCCAGCTAAATTTCAGCAGAGTTTAACATAGTACGTGGGCACGGGGGTCTTTCAAGTATGGGGGGAGGGTCTTTCACAAGCTTGAGCTTGAATAAAGGCTCTTTGCTTTTGCATAGAGATTTGGACTCCTTTTCCTATGATCTATGCATAGCAAATACAAGAGACTGAAGAGAGAATCTTTGGCATTAAAGACAGTATTGAAGAAATGGTTATGTCAGTCAAAACATTAAGTCTATAAACCCTTCCCACATACTAGGAAAAGACCAAATCTAAGAATAATATAAATAGAAGAAGGAGAAGAAACCCAGATCTAAGGCACAGATTTCAACAAAATCATAGAAGAAAATTTCCCTAACCTAAAGGAGGAGATGCCTCTCAAGGTACAAGAAGCATAGGAAACACCATAGACTGGGCCAGCAAAGGTCCTCTCCACTCATAGTTATTATAACTTTAAATATATAGAATGAAGAAAGAATATTAAAAGTTGCAAGATAAAGGCCCAGTAGCATATAAAGGTTGACCAAATTATAACACCTGACTTCTCAATGGAGACTCTGGACAGATGTGCTGCAGACTCTAAGAGACCACAGATGCCAATACAGACTACTATACCCAGCAAAACTTTCAATAACAATAGGTGGAGAAAAGAAAACATTCCATTATAAAATCAAATTTAAGCAACATCTATCTATAAATCCAGCCCTATAGAAGGCAGTAGAAGGAAAACTTTAGCTTAAAGAGCTTAATTACATTCAAGAAAACATAGGGTATAGGTAATCCAGATCAGCAAATCAAAAGAGAAGGAGCATGTGCACACACACACTTTCACAAGCATACATGCACACATGCATGCACATACACACCCTAATAACAGAACAAAAATAGCAGTAATCAACAAATAGTGCTCATTGATATCTTTCAACATCAATGGTCTCAATTCTCCAATAAAAGATACAGACTAACAAAATGAATGCAAAAACAGGATTTTTTTCTGTTGCATTCAAAAAACACTATTTTAACATCAAGGATAGATATTATTTCAGGGTAAAAGGATGGAAAAAGGTGTTCTAAGCAAATGGACCTAAGAAGCACACTGGTATAGCCATTTTAATATCTGACAAAATAGAATTCAAACAAAACTAATCAGAAGAGATAGCAAAGGATATTGCATATTCATCAAAGGAAAAAGTTCATCAGGAGGACAATGAAGTTTTTTTCAAGATAGTGTTTCTCTGTGTAGCCTTGGTTATCCTAGAACTCATGCTGTAGACCAGGATGGATGACCTCAAACTCACAGAGATCTGAATGCTTCTGCCTCCCAAGTGCTGGGATTAAAGGTGTGTGCCACCCACCACCTGATATTGCAATTCTTAACATCTAGCCACCAAACATAAGGGCATCTAAGTTCATAAAAGAAATACTACTGCACCTTAAATTACATACTGACATTCACACACTGATAGTGGGAGACTTCAATACTCCACTCTTGCCAATAGACAGGTCATCCAAATAAAAACTAAACAGAGAAATGCTGGACCTAACCGACGGTCATAAACCAAATGGACCTAACATATTTACAGAACATTTCACTCAAATATAAAATGTATATGCCTTCTTAGCATCTCACAGAACTTTTTCCAAAACTGATCACATACATGGACAAAAAGACAGTCTCAATAAATAAAAGAAAATTGAAATAATGTGAGGAGCTGACTTTGCAAACTCCATTTTAAAGAAGGGGTTTCACCTTATGTCATACAATGAATGGGGCGGACTGCGGGGACCAAGTGATTCTCAGCTCCAGAAATGTGTAGCGGTAGCAGAAATTTAAGCGGCTATCCTGATATCCTGAAAATAGCCAATTAAGGAACTAGGGAGCAGGACCATAAATTTAATGAGGTTGAGATGTTCTTAAGAGGCATCCTGCCCTTGAAGATACCTTGTCAGTTATTAATGGTTCTTTGTTAGGGTTTTTGCACCCAAAAATTGACCAATGGTTTCAGATACTACCTTACTTTATGCCCTCCTTACCCAATCCCAAGACAACTGGACATGAACTCCCCTGATTATGGCGTTTCCCCTTTAAAAGTTCCTTCCTCACCAGGCTTGCCACCACACTTTTCTCACCCCACACTAGGGTGCTGGAAAGGGGTGGACAAAACTCCAGTTTATATATAAAAGACCCTCAGGTAATTTGCATTGGAAACCGTGCTCAGTGAATTTATTTGGGGATCAGTAACTTGGGCATAACAAAAACATCCTGCATCTTATGTGATCAACATGAATTAAAACTGGATATCAACAGCAACATTAACAATAAAGACAAAAAAAGCTTACAAACTCATGGAAACTGAATTTGTAAATATTCACTTATATGTAAATATTAGTTGTTATGTCAATGACAACCAAGCTACAATCCATAGAATTACAAAAGGTAGGTATAGAGTAAGGGACCAGAAGGTACACATAGATTTCGTTTGGAAAGAGAATTAGAACAGAAATAATTATGGGTGAATGGATGAGGGGATTGAAATGGAAAGATTAACTGGGGAGGTGGAAGGGAAAAGAGGATGAGGGAGGGAATGGGGGGAAGACAGCTAAAATTAGGGGCCATTTGAGGTGTTATATTAAAACCTAATATAATAGAAGCATTCTAAAATATATACATATATGAAAATGATCTAAATGAAATTGCCAAATAATGGGAGAGACAGAGTCCCAGATGGATATCACTTATCATCAAATTAAGCTTCCAGTACTGAGACTGGGTTACATTGAATGGAGTTGTTAGCTAAAGGGGTCTCATGAAAATTCTCTAAACAACTCACGTTGTTGCCAAGACTATATAGGTTGCTCTGCAGAAATGGGCAAGGCCCCAATCCTGAAAACAACACCTACATAACTCATTGACCATGGAAAAATCAAGCTCGTGCCTACATAGAGCCTTTACCCCTACGGTCTGGTGTCTTTGGAGGAAAGTTCTCTGTATTCTACCAAAGCAGAAACATAAACACCAAACCACAAACCCTTTGATCTGGCATGGTGTCTGGCCTGCAGGATCTGCTAGGGCAATGGTGGCACAAAGCTTGTGGAAGTAACCAAGCAGTATCTGATTTATGGACCCACTCTAGGAGATGGGACCTATACCTGACACTTCTCGTGTGACCAAGAACCAGAGATCAGATAGCCCAAGGACCTAGGGGAAAACTAAATACTACTTTTCTTTAAAAAAAAAAAATAGCGCCGGGCGATGGTGGCGCACACCTTTAATCCCAGCACTCGGGAGGCAGAGGCAGGCAGATCTCTGTGAGTTTGAGACCAGCCTGGTCTACCGAGCTAGCTCCAGGACAGGCTCCACAGAGAAACCCTGTCTCGAAAAACCAAAAAAAAAAAAAAAAAAGCAATAAAATGACTCTTAATGCCATTCTGATTCTGATCAATGCCTCACTCAACCATCTTTAGAGAAGCTTCCTTCCTCTTGCAACTGATGGCCATGTATTACGCAGAGAATGAGAGACCTTAGAACACTCAGCCCTAAATGGGAAGTCTCTATCAATGGGTTATCTCCATAAATCCTTCCCCTCAGGGCTCAGGGGACCCAAGGGAACAGTGGATGAAAGAGTGTAAGAGTCAGAAGGGATGGATGACACCAACAAAACAAGGCCCTCTAAGTCAACATGATCAATTTTCATATGAGCTCACTTAGACTGAGGCAACACACACAGGGCATGCATTTGTCTGCACTGGGTCCTCCATGTATGTATTATATGTATATTATGGTTTCCAGTTTAGTGTTTTTATGGGATTCCTGAATGTGCGCATAAGTGAGTCTCTGATTCTTGTGCCCCCACCCCTAACCGCTTTTGGCTTTTTCATGCAAGGTTTCTCTGTGTTGCCCTGGCTGTCTTAGAACTCTCTCTGTAGACCAGAGATCACAGAAATCTGCCAGCCTCTGCTTTCCGAGTTCTGGAACTTAAAGCATGCACCACCACTACCTGTGGTGCCTTCCTGTGCCTTCTCTCGGGGTCTTTTCCTTTTGTTAGTTTGTTTTGTACAACCTAGTATGATGATAGTTTTTTATCATTTTTTTATTTTGTTGTATTTTTATTATTATCCCATAGAAGTCTGTTTTCTCACGAGAGGTAGGAAGGGAGTAGATCCCCATGGAGGGGAGGGGGTATGAACTGGGAGGAGCGGAGGGAGTGAAATTATAATCACCATATATTAGGTGAATCTAAAAAAATCTATTTTCAATTAAAGGAACTATAAGTAAATAATTAAAATGGAGGCAGGCTGGTTCTGAAAGCTCTTGTTCTGCAGAGCACAAAGCAACGCAGGGCCAGTTTCCACAGACTCCTCTGTTAACTGGAGGCTTTGGAGCCCAGTGCACCAGTGCAAGCCTAGCACTTTGGCAGGAGGCACTGGTGTCAGCAGAGGCTGAACACATGTGAAAACAGAGTACATGGGAAAAATCTCTTCTGTTTTTCCATGATTCTACAATTGAGAGGGAACAACAGGAAGGGAGGACAGGGACAAAGGGCCTCGGCTTCCCTAGCAGGTCAAGAGCAGTATGTGGGGACCAGACATGACCTGGCTTTTGCTGATTTCCTCTTCTGGGGCAATGGCAAGGCTGATACCAACCTTCAGCATAGCCAGCAAGAGCCACAAGCTGGTCAGGGTCAGTAACTTCCTTTGATATAAACAACAAAATCCCTGCAATGGTGATGGTGAGTAGGGAAATGCCTAAGAACAGGAGAAGGAAACGGGAGGAATACCTATCTCCTTAATAGACTATATTCAGAAATCCCAAAGGTCTTGTCTCTTAGGGTTGACACTGTTGAACCTGTCTGTTTCCAGACCTCCAGAAAGCACTATCTTCACTTCCTTCTCCTGCCAACTGTTCTGGGCTCTGGGTGTCCCTGTCCCTTAGGGCACACTTTCTCCCTGTCCTTGAGTTCTTTAACTGAACTGAGTCTGCTTTAAAAAAAAGCAGAGAGCCGGACGGTGGTGGCCCATGCCTTTAATGCCAGCACTTGGGATGCAGAGGCAGGCGGATCTCTGTGAGTTCCAGGCCAGCCTGGTCTACAAGAGCTAGTTCCAGGACAGGATCCAAAACTACAGTGAAACTCTGTCTTGAAAAACAAAACGAAAAACAAACAAACAAAGCAGAGAACTTTTTGTTTGTTTGTTTTGTTTTATTTTTAGAAGACAGGGTCTCTCTGTAGCTTTGGAGCCTGTCCTGGAACTAGCTCTTGTAGACCAGGCTGGCCTTGAACTCACAGAATCTTCCTGTCTCTCCTCGCCATTGCTGAGATTAAAGGCAAGCACTACCACCACCGGGCAGCTTTTATTTCCCCCCTGAGACAAGGTGAAGTTGTGGCTGTTTGGAACTCATTCCGTAGACCAGACTAGCCTCAAACTCAGAGTCTTCCTCTGCCTCCTGAGTGCTGGGATCAAAGGTGTGTACTACCACGACAGGTTTAAAATTATTTTATCAATAAAATCAAGGACCTGAATGATATCTGTGCTCCCTGGGACTTGGCTTTGCAAGCCCAGCTTAGTGGCTCAAGGGTGTAATCCCACTACTTGGAAACTTGAGGCAGAAGGATGCGGAATTTAGGGGACTACATGCATACTGACGTCCTGTGTGAAACAAAACATGCTCTGCAAAGTCAAGTCTACTCAAAGCAATAGAGCCAAGAAAGAAAAAAGAGAGATGCAGAAGAACTGACATTCGACAGAGTATAGGTTTGATATTTAAGCTCCAGTATGTTAGCCAGCATGACCCTGCTTCCCTTTTTTCACTCTTGGTCTCAAAAGTTTATTTTTCTACAGCATCGGGGTTTGAACTCAGGCTACACATATGGTAGGCAAGCACCCTTCCTCTGAGCTACATCCTCAGAGGTATCTCTTCTATCTTCTTGTTATTACTGTGGCTATCATAATCATAGCAGGTTTACTGGTATGCTACTGTAGACCAGGCTAGCCTTGAATTCACAGAGATCCTTCTGCCTCTGCCTCTTATAAGCTAGGAATAAAGGTGTGGACCACCATGCCTGGCCTTTACTAAATTAAAAAAAATTTTTTAAACACTGCCTGGCCCGGCTAGTTCCAGTTTCTTATTGGCTAGCTCTTACATATTAATCTAACCCATTTCTAATAATCTGTGTAGCCCACGAGCTGGCTTACCAGGAAAGATCTTAACCTGCGTCTCTCTGGAGTGGGAGAATCATGGTGACTCCTGACTCAGCTTCTTTCTCCCAGCATCCTGTTCTGTTTTCTCCATCTACCTAAGGGTTGGCCTATCAAATGGGCCTAGGCAGTTTCTTTATTAATAAGAAATCACTCCCACATCATTTCCCCTTTTTCTGTTTAAACAAAAAAGAAAAGCTTTAACTTTAACATAGTAAAATTACATATAACAAAACAGTTATCAAGTAAATATTACAATAATCATCATCATAACTAAGGAAAACTATAAATATCTATTCATTCTTCAACTCCATCAAAGACTCCAGAAGGATATAATACTACCTAAGTAAACAAGAAATAAGAAAACTCTAGAAATGACAGAGACATCTCGCTGACTGGACAGTCACCAAAGTTCTTTCGTACCGTTGGGGCATCCATCTTCGGTCTACAGGCCCATAGTATCCAGCAGACACCTCCACGAAGCAGGAAATTCCAAAGACAGTTTAGTCACTTTCTTCTGTATCCTGCAGAATGTCTCGCAGACTCTTTCATGAATCAGGAACCCCGAAAGATCATCTCACCTTTAGGCAAGTTCAGTAGTCCTCTCTCTGCGGGTTCTCTGTGTCCAGTTGATGCAACAGTCCAGGCAAGAGCAGTTTCTTGCCCAAATGGCTAACCAACTCCATAAGGATCCTCTTCGATGCCCATCTTCCTCTCGAAGTAGCTGGTGCTGCCAGGAGCAGACATGTCTCATTGTCATGAAAAGTCCTAAGTTATTAAAATATTTTAAATGCCATATTCTGCAGTCTTTGAGAGATATGAAGAATGTCTATCTAACTGAAATATATCTTTATATATCTAGAAAATCTAACTAACATGACTACAAGCTTTACTATCATCAATGATTATCCATTAGCAACCTATATTTCCTAATTATACATTACATTTTAAAATGAA
>NW_026067941.1:6337819-6354087 GCF_014885135.2 Alexandromys fortis | reverse complement strand
TTTTTTTTTTTTTTTTTTTACTATCCAGGAGCATTTCTTAAAATGTTAAGCAGTTCTTAAAAACATAAGTTGCACCATGTACAGGTAATACGGTACCACCTGTGTCCTGCCCAGTCTAAACTTTAACTGCCCTGTTATTACAGTAATTACGGTAGTTCCTGCCTGAGGTCAGCACAGTTCCACATGGAGCAACCTCCTGCCTCAGAGCCATTTGGTGCCCCTGAGCTGAGCACAGTTCCAGGCACACAGCAAGTCCACATTGGCGCCACAGTCAGCAGTTTAACTCCGAGACTGAGTGTGCAGCACAGAAACTCTTTTCATCCAAGTTACAGCCAAATCTGATACGCAGAGCACCATGCAGTCTGAAAACACATCTCTGTATGGTGGCAGGAATCCTCCATGCTCTTCTGCCTGCCTAAGCCTGATTCTGCCGTCTGCCCAGGTGCAGGCGGGGAGCGCTGAGCCTCAGAGCACTCTCCTTCCGATCCCAAGCGGGAACACAAACATCCAGTCCCATAAAAGCCGTTGAAATGCTTTAAAGCCAGAGTTTGCACTGGCGGCACATCCCCAGGAAGCCGCACTTTAAAATGACACAGCTTTTTTTCTGCTGCTGTTGCTGAATCAGGAAATCTCTCTACAGCACACCACCAGGCACACCACCAACAAAGTGCAAAACTCTGCGTTAAACTCTGTTTTTCCTCTGTTTTAAATTAAGCTCTCTCAGGTTTTTAAATGGATTTAGCCCATCACGTCTGGGCGCCACTCTGTTGAAATAGGAGCGGCGGGGCTGTGCCCCTGGCACCCAGCTGCCCACATGGCTAGTTTATGCCCGAAATAATTACACGGAAACTGTATTCTTTTAAACACTGCCTGGCCCGTTATCTGTAGCCTCTTATTGGCTAGCTCTTACATATTAATCTAACCCATTTCTAATAATCTGTGTAGCCCACGAGCTGGCTTACCAGGAAAGATCTTAACCTGTGTCTGTCTGGAGTGGGAGAATCATGGCGACTCCTTGACTCAGCTTCTTTCTCCCGGCATTCTCTTCTGTTTACTCCACCCACCTAAGGGTTGGCCTATCAAGGGGCCTAGGGAGTTTCTTTATTAATAAGAAATCACTCCCACATCAGGAAACGGTATGAAATGCTAACCGAGTCTTATAGATGGTGTTCCAAAGCACCAAAGTGCTCTTTTATCATGTGTCAGAAAAGATGAAGAAGGGACCTGAGTCTGTAGGACAGAGATGTAGCACTTAGTGAAGAGACCAGTGTCCAGCTGGACATGGGCTGTTACTGCTCTAACCTCCCCTCTTTACGGCTAAGCAAAAAGAAGCCAACTGGCTTACCAAGAGACAAAGCAATTGAGCAGCAGATTTCCTGGCCTGCACAAACCAACATTCTACCTCAAGACTTCTCTTCTGAACAATGGCAGGTTCTAACATAATATTTCTAGAATTTCTCAGCTGACCATTGTGTCTTTTACTGTGTAATAGATTTAAGTGTGCTGAATTTAGTCTCACAGGGCTGGTGTCAGAAAATCATATTCATTATGGAATTCTGAACCATCACAGCTTCTTTTTTTTTCTTTTTCTTTTTTTTAATTGTGTGTGTGTTTTTTAATTGAGAAAAGGAAAAAAAAGTTTCTGCCTCCTCCCAGCCTCCCATTTCCCTCCCCTTCCTCCCACCCTTCTCCTCCTCCCCCCACTGCTCTCCCCCTCCCTCTCCAATCCAAAGAGCAGTCAGGGTTCCCTGCCCTGTGGAAAGTCCAAGGTCCTCCCCCGCTCCGTCCATGTCTAGGAAGGTGAACATCCAAACTGGCTAGGCTCCCACCAAGCCAGAACATGAAGTAGGATCAAAACCCCGTGCCATTGTCCTTGGCTTCTCATCAGCCCTCATTGTTCGCCATGATCAGAGAGTCCGGTTTTATCCCATGCTTTTTCAGTCACAGTCCAGCTGGCCTTGGTGAGCT
The DNA here is from genome assembly GCF_014885135.2 of Alexandromys fortis. Taxonomy (NCBI): domain Eukaryota; kingdom Metazoa; phylum Chordata; class Mammalia; order Rodentia; family Cricetidae; genus Alexandromys; species Alexandromys fortis. Next base: position 6,352,119 of record NW_026067941.1, on the reverse strand, counting down.
CCCAATAGATCAGCCCCACTGTCTCAGTGGGTGGGTGCACCCCTCGTGGTCCTGACATCCTTGCTCGTGTTCTCCCTCCATCTGCTCCTCATTGGGACCTTGGGAGCTCAGTCCAGTGCTCCAGTGTGGGTCTCTGTCTCTATTTCCATCCATCACCAGATGAAGGTTCCCAATGATGTCTCTCCTGGTGCCCGGACCGGATCCTAAATTAAAATTTTGAAGACTTACAAATTATTTCTTTCATTAATTTACAAACCACTTTATTATGTATTAAAAATAAAATTTATTGATTATTCTTATTTATGTCTTTGTGTCGTGTGTGTGTGTGTGTGTGTGTGTGTGTGTGTCTGGAGAAGTCAGAACAGGATATGAGATTCCCTGGAACTGGGCTACTGGTGGTTGTCAGACCCTGATGTGTGTGCTTGGAACAGAATTTGGGTTTTCTGGAAGAGCAGGAAGCGCTTTTCATCACTAAACCATCCTTTCAGCTTCAATGCCTCAAAGTTAAAAACAAATTTATTCTGAGATTAACTTTGTTATAACGTGTAATTAAACTCCTGCCTGGGAAGTAGCTAGCATTTCTGAGAAATTGTTTTAAGAACTGCATGCATAGGAGAAACCAAAGTACGTGTCCTGTGTTCCCACTCAGTAATGAACACAGATTACTTTTGTGACTCCTGATGTGTGGGAGGTTTTTACCATACCAAGAAAGAGATCAATTCTCAGTACTCTTTAAATACAGTCAGACAGCTCTTAATTCAGTTGGATTTGGACCCTATCCACACAGAGATGGCTAGCATCAAATCTCAGAGGTCAAAGACTTGGCCCCTGAAAAAACCAACACCCACTTGAGATACCAAGTATATTCTCTGACCAGCCAGCTAGTTATAAATCTAAATTCTCATAGTTAGAAACAGTAATCTCTGTGTTGTACAAAGGAACCCAGGAACACAGTCAAGGCGGTTTGTTTTTGCAAAAAGGGTACACCAGCACCCAAACCAGACCAGCAAACCACCAGCACAGGAAGTTCACTTGGTTTTCATCTAAGGCAGGTAACGGAAATGTCTTTCTCCATTGCCAGGGGATCTTTCTCAACCGTCAGGTTTTCAAAAATGGGCCAAGGAAAATGAAGGAACGGATTCTTGGCCATCAAGTTTTGGGAATGCAGAATGGTCTTTGTGTAAACAAAACTTTTACCAAGTTGGGGAGATTAAAGTTGGGGAGTTTTTGGGGATGTTCTATTGGGAACTCACCAAGGCCAGCTGGCCTGGGTCTGAAAAAGCATGGGATAAAACCGGACTCACTGAACATAGCGGACAATGAGGACTACTGAGAACTCAAGAACAATGGCAATGGGTTTTTGATCCTACTGCATGTACTGGCTTTGTGGGAGCCTAGGCAGTTTGGATGCTCACCTTACTAGACCTGGATGGAGGTGGGTGGTCCTTGGACTTCCCACACTGCAGGAAACCCTAATTGCTCTTGGGGCTGACGAGGGAGGGGGTCTTGATTCGGGGAGGGGAGTGGAATGGGAGGCGGTGGCTGGGAGGAAGCAGAAATCTTTAATAAATAAAAAAAAATTGGGGGGTTTTATAGACTATTGGCCTCTGTCGGGCTAGCTACCTTTGATAGAAAAGAAAGTCTCATATCATGAAGCCTACTTTGGATCTCATTAGTATGCTACAACCAGACTCCATGTTAACCACTTACATTTACATATTTATTATGGAGGCTATGACAATGCAAGATACACAGATCAGTCAAATGGAGTAGATATCTAAGACCAAATGTGTAGGACGGGGTGAGGAGCTTCTCTTCTCTCTCCAGGCATGTCACTGTCTAGGAAATTCAACATATCCCACTACCTGGAATCCCTAGATTTCATTCCCTTTCAGTTTTCCTGGTAGTTAGTAATAAGCATAGTTCATTAAACATTTGTCAATGTTGATCAACTTAACCTTTAGTCTGTCTTCTGTTTCAACATTTTTGTGAAAGGGCTGAAAGTCTCTAAGTTTGCCTAAGCTGTCCTGCCACTATTCATCTCATGAATGTACAACAGTTACTTGTTACTGTATGGATTCCAAGGGGTATAGGCATTGTAAGACAGCAAGCAGTGAAGAAGTAAAAAACAAATTATATATATAGAAATTATTATGTATAGTAATATAAATGAACTTTGACTCAAAAGCCCCTTGAAAATACGTGTGTGTGGTGTGTGGTGTGTGGTGTATGTGTGTGTGTGTGCTCTGGAAACCAGGTATGATGGCACCCACCTGTAATTCTAACACTTGCAAGGCTGATGCAAAAGGACCATGACTATACGTCCAGCTTAGGTGTATTAGTGACATTTCTGTTGTTGTGGAAAATACCATGATCAAGGCAATATATAGAAGGAGATAAAGAAGGACACTTAAAAGAAATCCCACGCTACCTCAGAATTGAGAAATAAATGGTTATTTATTTAGGGGTAGATTCACAAATCAGAATCCTCTGCTTGAACAGAGATCAGAAACCAAAATCCGCAACTGTAACAGAGAGGCCGGAAAAGAGAGCGGACCGGACACGTGCTCTATATCGGCTTATATAGTATAAGAGGCCACGCCCCAGTGGGCAGGTAACCACTGGCTGTAAGACTTCCTACAGCAAGGGGTATTTATTTGGGATTATGGTTGCATAAGGTTAACCATGAGAGCAAGAGTAAGAAGAGAGACGAACTAGGCATTCCCCCAAACTACCCCTACTGACACACTTTCTCCAACAAGTCTGTACTTCCTCAGCCTCCCCAAAAAGGGCCACCAACTGAAGATCACACATTCAAATGCCCAAGACTATGGGGCATGCTTCTCATTCAAACAACCATACTGTTATATAATAAAGCTTTGCAAAAGAAAAAAGAAAGAATGAAGCGAAAAAGACAGTTTAGCAATTAAGAGCTCTGCCTGCCTGCCCAGTGTGTTGGTGCATGCCTTTAATACCAGGCAGCCAGACCTCTGTGAGTTCAAGGTCAGCCTCCTCTATGTAATGATTTCCAGGGCAGATAACCAGGGCTCTTACACAAAGAAATTTTGTTATGAAGGGCAGGAAAGAAATAAAGAAGCACTGACTACTCTTTCAGAGGACCTAGGTTTGATTCCCAGTACCCACAGCCATTTATAACTTTATAACTTTAGTGCCAGAGGATTCAATACTCTCTTTTGTCCTCCTCAGGCTCCAGACACACATATAGTGCACTTAGATATAGGCAAAACATCCCATACATGTAAAGAAATTTTTTAAAGAAAAGAGAGAATATTCTGGAACATTATGTATTTGTGAGAAGCAAGAAAACTATGAAAGACTTCTAAGTGTAAGATGGTAGACTAGAGGCTGCCTCTGTCTAAGGAAGAGAGTCAGAAAAAAGAAAAATTAGATTTTATTCCAAAGAGATAAATAGAGGAAACATTTTAGAAATACATAAAGGAAGAGAAAAGTCTGTAGTGTGGAAGAAAAAGGCAATGAGAAAATTGAGATTGAGGGGGGAATAGAAATGTTAGAAATGAAAAGCTCAATGAATCAAATAAAAAACAAAATGGAAACATTACCAATAGTCTTGCCAAGCAGAAGGAAGATTAGGATTGTCCACAAAGTTTTTGAAATGATCATGACCTACAACATCTAAGAACTTTGCAATATGATTAAGACACTGAAGGGTCCAGGAATATATAAAATTGTATGCTTATTTATATAGCTTATACACATAGTCCAAGTATATTGGAGCTGACAGGTTTGTAAACAAGTAAATCTTTTTTTTAGTTTTTTTTATTGATACTTATTGAGCTCTACATTTTTCCCTGCTCCCCTCCCTGCCTCTCTCCTCCCCCCTTCAAACCTCCCCCAAGGTCCCCATGCTCCCAACTTACTCAGGAGATCTTGTCTGTTTCTACTTCCCATGTAGATTAGATCTATGTAAGTCCCTCTTAGTGTCCTCATCGTTGTCTAAGTTCTCTGGGATTGTGGTTTGTAGGCTTGTTTTCTTTGCTTTATTTATTTTTTTCTTTTTTTGGTTTTTCGAGACAGGGTGGCTGTGGCTTTGGAGCTTGTCCTGCAACTAGCTCTGTAGACCAGGCTGGTCTCGAACTCACAGAGATCCGCCTGCGTCTGCCTCCCGAGTGCTGGGATTAAAGGCATGTGCCACCATCGCCCAGCTTTGCTTTATGTTTAAAAGCCATCTTAGTCAACGTAGACAGGAAAACCTCTCTTAAAGAAGCCATAGTGTTAATCCGTGTTTAGCTGTTTTTTATTTATTATTTTAATTTATTATTTTTATTTTTTGCCTAGAATTCCTTTCCAAACTCTCTCAGGTTTTAAGCGGATTTTAATCAGCCATATTTCCACAATGAACAATGAATTTTCCTACAGTAATCTTTGAAGTTTCCAGGAAGAAGATAGGGCCTCACAACAACTCCATCTGTTTGATAAGATGTCATGATGCTGATAGTGCTACTCTTAGACCTGTTTTGGGACCAGCTCCTCAAGATGGTTTCAACTTGGTTAACTGAAATGATGCCCTTTCTTCCAGCATTCTGGCCAGAACTCCAAATAGGAACTTCAGAAAAACCCTACTGAATACTCGGATACTGTTTGCAATTATACCAGACAGTAATCCTGGAACTTAACCAGCATTTTACTTTCACAGGATCACATTGAAAGAATATCACCACCATGACAGATGGAAGTAATTCTAGAAGACGATGTCCCCTTTCCCAACAAAGTTTGTCCTCAGGGTTAAGGACATTATTTAGGGGTTGATTATAATTGGTACAGGGTTAGGGGTTGGGGGGAAGTTGAAAAAAAGGGGGAGAAAGAGGATGGGATAATAAATTGATGTGAGCTTACTCACACTAATAATAATAGTGAATAATAGAGTGAATACTTGTGAGCTATTATTTATAGGCAATTTACATTGGTATATATTCTTGTATATTGATACAAACTTAAATTATAGTGACTATTTTCCTATTTTGTCTACAATATTTGTATATCTAGGCAAAGTTATTTTGTCATATTGTATGCAGGCATGCTTCTACCTCTGCTTAAAATATTTTGTAGCCAGGCAGTGATGGTGCATGCCTTTAATCCCAGCACTCAGGAGGCAGAGGCAGGCAGATCTCCGTGAGTTCAAGGCCAGCCTGGTATACAAGAGCTAGTTCCGGGACAGGCACCAAAAACTACAGAGAAACTCTGTCTCATAAATAAAAAAAAAGAAGCATTTTTGTATATTGATACAATTTTAGGATATATTTATCATTTTGCATTATAGATTTTTACTTCTGATCAAGATACTTATACATTGTTTACATTTTGAGGTCATTGTCTTCATTTGTTGCACAGTTGTTTAAAGACTGTTTAATATTCTAATATGAAGTCTTAGTCTTTAAGTTATATAGGTATTAAGAATTATAAGTCAAAGCCAGGCAGTGGTGGCGCATGCCTTTAATCCCAGCACTTGGAAGGCAGAGGCAGGTGGATCTCTGTGAGTTCGAGGCCAGCCTGGTCTTCAAGAGCTAGTTTCCAGGACAGGCACCAAAGCTACAGAGAAACCCTGACTTGAAAAACAACAACAAAAATAAAACAACAAAAACAAAAAACAAAACAACAACAACAAAAAGAATTATAGGTCAATAATCATCCATGTTTGTCATACTCGTAATTAGACTAATCAGGTTCTTTAGATACATAAAGATTGTATTCTACATAGATAGATAATCTTCAACCACTTCAAAGAGCTGTAGCATATGGCATTTAAATAACTTAGTATTCTGTTGACAGGCGATGCAATTGTTCTTGGCAGCACCGATCTATTCCTGAGAGAATGTTGAGTACCAAAGACATTCCACTCGGAGTTTCTTTTCTTCTTGGCAAAACTGGTCCTTGGGCAAAGAACTGCCCATGCACTGATCACTGACAAAATGCATGGTGTCTGGACAGGACAAGCAGGATACAAGAAAAAAATACTGTCAAATTCTGCCAAGACAGGGTAAGATGTTTTGAAAATTTTCCTGGCTCTGAAAATGGTCTGTCAGTTACTCTAGGCCTTAGACAAAGTTGATTGATCCAACATTGCAAATGAGATCTTGGATGATTGCCCAGGATGATTGCCAGTTGTCTGTCATTTGTTACACATTTTGGAAGTTGCTTGATTGCACTTCCTGCTTACTCAAGTAATATTATTTCCCTTCTTTGGTCTTCAACGGGGTTGAAGACTAGATAGTTGTAGTTACTTTTCTCTCATGACTTGGGCAAGTTATTTATAATACAATACTTAGACTTCTTATGATAGGATAATTATTGCAACATTTATCACATGCTTCTTGCTGATATTGTTTATGCTGGCTGTAATTCTAATTCTTATACCTGATATTTGTTCTTATTGTATATAATTTTGTATTAGGCTTAGAACTCTCTTATTTAAACAAAAGGGGGAGGTGCTATAGGAAATCCTCCAGCCAGTAGCCTTTAAGTTACCTGTCTACTTGTGCATAGCCTCTTATACTGTAAATACCAATGTAAAGCATGTATTCCCCTCTTATCCTGCTCCTGGATTCTGTTCCTGTTCCCTGTTCATGCAGAAGACTGTGATCTGTGAGTCTACCCCTAAATAAATAACCCTGTATTATACTCAATTCTGAACTAGTGTGGGATTTCTTTTTAGTGTCCTTCTTCATTCACCCATCTGTGCCTGCTGGATTTATGTCTCCTTGCTTTGTCTCCTTGTTGTACTTGCTTATGAATTAATTCCCACCGTGGGCCAAACTTCCTCTAAACCTAATACCTACCCTCTTGGACCTTGTCTTTTCTCATTTTCAGGACTTCAGGGGTGCAACAACAGTCTCTACTATTCATGTGAAATCAGGGCAACTCAGGGTACTTTGTGCATTAAAATGGCCAGCCTTACAAGTTGGATGGCTTCCTGAAGGTTCCTTTGATCTTAAGCTTGTATGTAGGATACAGGACACTGTTTTTAGTCATCTAGGCCCTCCAGACCAGATCCCCTACATTGTGGCCTGGCATCTCTTGGTCAACCCCACATTCTGGTTAAAAACCCTCATTCTTTCCTCAGAAAATGAAACTGCATTCTTCCCGTTCAACCAAAGAAATCAAAAGGAAAGCTTAATTGATCTAATACTCCTGTAGTCTTGCCTTCCGACATCCTGAGATAGATGACTCTCCCCTTCCCTATAGCCCTTGACTCCATAGACAAGTGGGAATAACAATACATCTCATTCCTCTCAAATGGGGAATAGCTTGGCTGCTAACTCCACTACTGCTTTACCTTCTCCTAAACCCTCTGCTCCCTCCCAGAGCTCGTCCTCCTCCCCTTCTCCTTCTTGCCATTGACCTCCTGGCATACTGATTTGTGAAAACCATGAATTGCAGCCTCTATTGCTCTTCCCTCCTACACTATAGGTCCACTCAGTGCAAATGGTAACCCTTGCTTAGCCTATTTTTCTCTTTGCTGCCAGTGACCTATACAACTGGAAGCTCCAAGATCCCTCTTTTACTGGGAAGCCACAAGCACTAATAGCTCTTCTTGATATTGTTTTGTTTACTCATCAGCTTGTTTGGGACGAATGCCAACAGCTCCTCCTGGTTCTATTTACTATTAAAGAGAGAGAATCTGGCAATGACGCAAGTTGGTTCCAGGGCAAGATGATCACCCCACGGATGATGAGACAACTATTAATACTGCCTTCCCCACTTCCTGGCCTGACAAGGGATGGGATTATAATACTACTAAAGGTAGGGAGTGGCTAAAGATCTATCACCAGATTTTATGTGGGGTCTCTGAGCAGCTGTTAGACAGCCTCAACTTTGTCTAAGGTGAGTAAAATAATACAGGGAAAGAATGAATCTCCAGGTGCATTTCTTGAATGCCTGTTGGATACTCCATTGGATCCTGAGGTACCAGAAAATTAGATGACAATCAGTGACTGCCGTGTAGTGACAAAATGCCTCTGCGCTGGCTTTTGCCTGCTGAAGGATTGGGGTTAGAGCTTCTTGGAGCGAAGCCCCAGGTGGTCCCCCTGGCAATCAGCAGTCCAGAGAGGACCTGATGCCCTAGGCAAATCTCGTATCTGGAGATGGCCCTGAGAGCGAGCCCTCCTGACACCTTGCCTGATCTTTCTCTGTATTTCTTAACTTTCTTGTTTATAGCTGACCGCTTACCAAGAGATCAAAGTACGTCCTTGGCTCGGCTCCACTGTTCAATAAAGCAGTCCTTGAGGAACTGAAGTATGCCCCATGCCACATGAGCCTGGGAAACTTTATTATTTATGAAACAGAAGCGGCTAAAGTTGATATGTTATGAGGGAATCGTCATAGTGAATCAGATTTAGAGAGAAAAGGAGAGTTAGAGAAAATTCCCCTTTATGAAAAGATTAGCTAGATCTCAGAAGCCCTGGAGTCTTTATAGTAAGAAGGAAAGAAAGGAAATTATTGATAACATGAGACTAGTTTTAATATATTGGTATAGGAACTATCATGAGAAAATGAGAAAACTATTAGGGGATATGGAGCAAAGAATAAAAACTATATAGATGGAAAGCTAAACACAGGACCCTGAGAACTAGTCTCCCACGGTAGAAAGTAAATAATGGTGTGAGACAGAATTCTAAAAGACAAAACAAAACTAAAAGTCCTTGCCAACATCTTGAGCACGGAAGGGGGAACACGTAGAAAGGAGCACGTAGAAGAAGCTCTATTTTGGTTATGCTTAATCTTGATTTATGTCTGGAACCCTGAGTGGGGTGATGTAATGCACCTTTCAAGTTCTTTGATCTGTTTTGTACAAAAACTGAAGCTTTTCAGAAGTAAATTTGCAGCAGATTTTCACTACACAGTGTGTCTGTCTGTCATTTCCCTTGCATCGTATCCTGACTATCCTATCCTTCACCTTGGTCCCCCGTGAGTGGTGGTCTCCGAGAGGGACGGTCCGCGGCAAACAATGTGGATCCAGATATTAAAAGAAAGCTTCAACAACTCAATAGATTCAAAGGTAAAAGTCTGTCTTTGTTGGTTGCTGTAGCCACCAAAGTTTATAACAATAGAGAGACACCTGAAGATAGACAAACTTGAAGGTTGCCCAAGGTCTTAATTCACAGCAGACATGAGCCAGGGAGTCCTCTGAACTTAGGGACCACCAACTGTCCCAAATAGCCAATGGGCAAGAAGATTATTAGAACTGTGAGTACCCCCATCTTAAAAAGAATCAATCTGCATACTGCAAGGAAATGGGTCACTGGAAGAGAGAATGTCTTCAGTGAAAGAAAAGACAAAAAGGACCTAAAAATGGCCCAAAGATCCTTGAACTGGCAGTCACAGATGACTAAATGGGTTGGGGCTCCAAGACCCTCCTTGGTTTTTGGGAAACCCTACAAGAAGAGAAGCAACCTGTTGAGTTCCTAGTGGACATTGGAGCTCACCATTTTATGTCAAAACCCCCCTAGGGCCTCTATCAGACAAACAAACATGGATCTGAGAGTCTATAGGGACAGCCCCGCATCCATGGATCACAAAAGAAACTGTAGGTTTGTTATGATAAAAAGGCCACACACTCCTTTACAGTTATCCATGAATGTCCTTACCCCCTCTTGGGAAGAGATTTATTGACCAAGATGAAAGCCCAAATTAATTTCATTGGGAAGGGGGTGACAATCTCCCCATTGTCCATTGCCTATGCCTTTGTGTGGGCCTAGAAGAATATAGGCTTTCCCCACAAATGCCTACTTTAGAAGTGTCTCATTAAATGCTTGGACTCCAACATTCCATCCCAGTGTATGGGCAGAGACCAACTCCCCAGGGCTAGCAAGCGAGCAGCCCCCAGTCTTAGTTACTTAAAAGCAAGTGCCAGTCAGGTGGTGGTGGTGCATGCCTTTAATCCCAGCAGAGGCAGAGACAGGCAGATCTCTGTGAGTTTGAGGCCAGCCTGGTCTACAGAGTGAGTTCTAGGACAGGCTCCAAAGCTTGCCTTGAAAAACAAAAGAAGAAGAAGAAGAAGAATAAGAAGAAGAAGGAGAAGAAGAAGAAGAAGAAGAAGAAGAAGAAGAAGAAGAAGAAGAAGAAGGAGAAGGAGAAGGAGAAGGAGAAGGAGAAGGAGAAGGAGAAGGAGAAGGAGAAGGAGAAGAAGAAGAAGAAGAAGAAGAAGAAGAAGAAGAAGAAGAAGAAGAAGGAGAAGGAGAAGGAGAAGGAGAAGGAGAAGGAGAAGGAGAAGGAGAAGGAGAAGGAGAAGAAGAAGAAGCAAGTGCCCAACCAATATAGATAAGACAGACAGTAAGGAAGCTAAATTGGATATCACTAAACATATCAATCAACTCCTAGAGCATGGATTTCTAGTGCCTCGCCAGTCCCCATGAAACACCCCCTTCTGCCAGTCAGAAAGCCAAGAACCAATGATTATTGGCTAGTGCAGGACCTTAGGAAAGTTAACAAATGGGTTAAAGGTATTCATCTAGTTGTTCCCAACACCCATTCCTTCCTGATCAGCTAGGATATAAGGTGTGAACTAAAAAGGCCCAGATCTGTATCTCAGAAGTTACATACCTATAATACACTCTTTAAAAAAAAGGTAAGAGATGCCTATCACCTGAAACAAACTATCCCAGATATCCTAGCCCCTAAGACCCAGAGGCATAGCTAAGATCTAGGCTAAGCCAGATTCTGCTGACTCTGGATACCAGGATTTGCTGAAATGCCCAAACCCCAATATGAGGCCACTTGTGGGACTGAGGAATCCTTTCTCTGGACTGAGTCTCAAGAAGGGGCCTTTAAAGTCAAAAAGGAAGCTTTGCCCTACCCTAGCTTGGCCAGGCATAAATAAGGCCTTTTAACCATTTGTAGATGAGAGAGCAAGGATAGCTAAGGGGGTCCTGACTCAATATCTAGGACCCTGGAAATGACCTGTGGTCTCTTTATTTAAGCAGCTAGATCCTGTGGTCTCTGGATAGCCCTGCTGACTTTGTATCATTGCATCTACAGCCCTCTTGTGGAGGATGTTGACAAATTGACTCTGGCACAACCTCTAACCATAACTACTCCCCACTTGTTAGAGAGGGGTTTGCAAAATCCACCGGATCACCAATGCCCATTTAACATACTACTAGGTCTTGATCTTCAACCTCCTGATGGAGGAAGGTCATTGGTTAATTAATAAAGAAACCACTTGGCCTGATAGGTTAGAACATAGGTGGGTGGAGTAAACAGAACAGAATGCTGGGAGGAAGAGGAAGTGAGGTAAGACACCTCAGGCTGATGCCATAGCTCTGCTCTCTGAGGCAGACATGACGAAGCTCCAACCCAGGATGGACACAGGCTAGAATTTTCCCGGTAAGCACACCTCGTGGTGCTACACACATTAATAAAAATGGGCCAGGCAGTGTTTAAATGAATACAGCTTCTGTGTAATTATTTCGGGGCATAAGCTAGCCAGGCATCCGGGAGCCGGGTAGCAGGAACACAGCCCGCAGCTCCTTCAACAGAATGGCGCCCAGACATAGATAACTATATCCACAAAAAGCCTGAGAAAGCTTGGGAAAGAATAGAGTAAAACATGTTTTCTTGGTAGCAGCAATTTCTTGGGTCTGCTCTGCTTGCTAGAGGCAAGCAAGCGCTCTCATCTAAGAGAGGCTTCCTGACTCAGCTTTAGCTGCAAAACCCTGCAGCTCTTGAGAGGTCCTGCCACGAAACACTTAAATGGTGTTGATAAAAGCTGACTGAATGCTTGTTTGTTTTCAGCCATAGCAGGAAAAAAAGTTGTGCCATTTTAAAATGCCAGCTTTCTGGGTCGTCCTGCCAGGGCAAACTCTGACTCTTTCAAGCAGGTGGTCCTGACTATGGAGCTTTTGAGTGTTAAACAACACCCAACTTGCTTGCTGGCAGGGACCTTGAAACCACAGAGTTGTGGCAATAAAAATGGCACCAGCAGTACCTCTGCCATGAGGCTGGAAAGCTAAGGAGTGGGCTGGATCTAGCCGGCAAAGCCACGGCTTTAATCCTACCCATATTGCTCAGTAATTTAAAGGCTCATGTGGTCAGAAAAAGAGAGAGAGATACAGTAAATGGAGATTCAAAAACAAACAAAAAAACCTTTAAATGATTTACAGTATGTTAAAAATATATGCAGGCTAAAAGTTAAAGTTCTTAAAGTAAAAAAACAAAAAAAAAAGGAAGAGAGAGTAGTTGGGTGTGGTAGTACACACCTTTAATCCCAACACTTAGAGGCAGAGGCAGATTGACCTCTGTGACTTCAAGGTGTGGCAAGACACACCTTTTATCCCCAAAGTCTAGGAGGCAGAGATAGGCAGATCTCTGAGAGTTCAAGGACAGCCTGGTCTACAGAGTTATTCCAGGAAAAAGATTACAGAGAACTTGTCTCAAAAAATAAAAGTAAAAATAAATAAAATAGAGGTTAAAATAAAGCACACAAAGATGGAAAATACACAGAGAATTTTGATACTGTATGCTATTAAGGGCTCTTTGAATTGTTTGAATGCTGAGGAAAGAGCAACAGCTGCTAAAAAATATTTGTTTATAAATGCTTCTGAACTAATCCAAGATAGATATTTTGAAAATACCTTGACTTTAAAATTTGGATCTAAGGACATGATGCTTTGGAAAGGAGTTTCTTCTTTTGTTTTCACAGAGGATGAGACCCTGTGGATTGCTTCTATCCCAATATGGTATGATAGACCATGCCTTCCTGAAAGGTTGCTGTGAACACCTTCAAAAATTACTTCACTCAACTGCTGACTGAGATGAATCTAGCACACTGGTTATACCATGAAAGATCTGATTAACAGCGCCCCCATACAGCAGGAAGCAGTTTGGAGAGAAAAAAACTGTGTCCATATTCCCAAATATTGCTTATAAATGTTCTTTTACATTTAAAGGGGGATATGACATAGATATGAATAATTTACATTGATATAAATTTTGCTTTGTTGATGTAATTTTAAGGTCAATTTTGTAATATGTTTATGTATTTCTGACCTTGATTAAGGTATTGTGATTGTGTAGTTCATGTAAAAATGTAATGTATATAGGTTGTTAACAGATAATCATTAATAATAATCAAACTTGTAGTCATGTTAGTTAGATTTTCTAGATGTGCATAGATATATTTCAGATAGGCATTCTTCATGTCTTTCAAAGACTGCAGAATATGGCATTAAATGTTTTAATAACTTAGAGTTTTTCATGACAATGAGATACTCGGCTCCTGGCAGCACCAATCTACTTCAAGAGGAAGATGGGCATCGAAGAGGATCCTTATGGAGTTTGATAGCCATTTGGGCAAGAAACTGCTCTTGCCTGGACTGTTGCATAAACTGGACACAGAGAACCTGCAGAGAGAGGACTGCTGAAGTTGCCCAAAGGTGAGATGATCTTTCAGGGTTCCTGATTCATGAAAGCGTCTACAAGACATACTGCAGGACACAGCAGATAGTGACTGAACTGCCTTTGAAATTTCCTGCTTCATGGAAGTGTCTGCTGGAAACTATAGGCCTGTAGGCCGAAGATGGATGCCCCAATGGTACAGAGGAACTTTGGGTGACTGTCCAGGCAGCGAGATGTCTCTGTGATTTCTGGAGTTTTGTAAGTTGCTTACTTCTCATTTACTTAGGTAATATTATATTCTTCTGGAGTCTTTGATGTAGTTGAAGGATAGATAGTTATAGTTGTTTTCCTTTGTTATGATAAAAGATGAAATGGATATAAATATTGTAACTGTAATTCTTACTTGATAACTGTTTTGTTATGTGTAATTTTGCTATGTTAAAGTTAAAGCCTTCCTTTTTTTGTTGAAACAGAAAAAGGGGAAATGATAGAGGAAGGTCATTGGTTAATTAATAAAGAAACTGGTTGGCCTGATAGGTTAGAACATAGGTGGGTGGAGTAAACAGAAGAGAATACTGGGAGGAAGAGGAAGTGAGGTAAGATGCCTCAGGCAGACGCCATAGCTCTGTTCTCTGAGGCAGACGCGATGAAGCTCCGACCCAGGATGGACATAGGCTAGAATCTTCCTGGTAAGCACATCTTGTGATGCTACACACATTAATAGAAATGGGCCAGGGCTGGAGAGATGGCTCAGCGGTTAAGAGCATTGCCTGCTCTTCCAAAGGTCCTGAGTTCAATTCCCAGCAACCACATGGTGGCTCACAACCATCTGTAATGAGGTCTGGTACCCTCTTCTGGCCTGTAGGCATACACACAGACAGAACATTGTATACATAATAAATAAATAAATATTTAAAAAAAAAAGAAGT
>NW_026067941.1:6315978-6335404 GCF_014885135.2 Alexandromys fortis | reverse complement strand
CTGCTCTTGCCTGGACTGTTGCATAAACTGGACACAGAGAACCTGCAGAGAGAGGACTGCTGAAGTTGCCCAAAGGTGAGATGATCTTTCAGGGTTCCTGATTCATGAAAGCGTCTACAAGACATACTGCAGGACACAGCAGATAGTGACTGAACTGCCTTTGAAATTTCCTGCTTCATGGAAGTGTCTGCTGGAAACTATAGGCCTGTAGGCCGAAGATGGATGCCCCAATGGTACAGAGGAACTTTGGGTGACTGTCCAGGCAGCGAGATGTCTCTGTGATTTCTGGAGTTTTGTAAGTTGCTTACTTCTCATTTACTTAGGTAATATTATATTCTTCTGGAGTCTTTGATGTAGTTGAAGGATAGATAGTTATAGTTGTTTTCCTTTGTTATGATAAAAGATGAAATGGATATAAATATTGTAACTGTAATTCTTACTTGATAACTGTTTTGTTATGTGTAATTTTGCTATGTTAAAGTTAAAGCCTTCCTTTTTTTGTTGAAACAGAAAAAGGGGAAATGATAGAGGAAGGTCATTGGTTAATTAATAAAGAAACTGGTTGGCCTGATAGGTTAGAACATAGGTGGGTGGAGTAAACAGAAGAGAATACTGGGAGGAAGAGGAAGTGAGGTAAGATGCCTCAGGCAGACGCCATAGCTCTGTTCTCTGAGGCAGACGCGATGAAGCTCCGACCCAGGATGGACATAGGCTAGAATCTTCCTGGTAAGCACATCTTGTGATGCTACACACATTAATAGAAATGGGCCAGGGCTGGAGAGATGGCTCAGCGGTTAAGAGCATTGCCTGCTCTTCCAAAGGTCCTGAGTTCAATTCCCAGCAACCACATGGTGGCTCACAACCATCTGTAATGAGGTCTGGTACCCTCTTCTGGCCTGTAGGCATACACACAGACAGAACATTGTATACATAATAAATAAATAAATATATTTAAAAAATAGTCATTTGTTGGTCCATTAAAAAAAAAAAGAAATGGGCCAGGCAGTGTTTAAATGAATACAGTTGGTGTGTAATTATTTTGGGGCATGAGCTAGCCAGGCGGCTGGGAGCTGGGTGGCAGGAACGCAGCCTGCAGCTCCTACTACAACTTCCCTCACATTAGGTTCTTCCCAAGCACTTTCCTCAAGCTGGTGACCGTACATCCTAACCCAGATTCGGATATCATTCATGACTGCCAGAAATACTGCAGCAAGGATATGGGATCTGACTGGATTTGACTGACATGCTCTGGCCAGATCCAAAGCTCATATATGTCACAGAAAACAGCAATTTCATTTGAGAAGGAACCAGGTATTCAGGGGTGGCAGTAGTTCTACCCACAGAGATTATCTGGGTCACAGCCTTGCCCTCTGACACCTCAGTACAAAAGCCTGAACTGATTGCCCTAACCAGGCCTTATTGGTGTGGGAAGTCTCTCTGTATATGTGTTGCTTTTATTGGTTAATGAATAAAGAAGCTACTTTGGCCTGTGATAGGGCAGAATAGAGCTAGGCAGGGAAGACTGAACTGAATGCTGGGAGGAAGAAGATGGAGTCAGGGAGATGGCACGTAGCCCTGCCTGAGACAGATGCTGGGGACGGAACTTTACCCAGTAAGCAACAGACACATGGCAATACACAAATGAATGGAGGTAGGTTAGTTTAGGATATAAGAGTTAGCCAGAAATACACTTAAGTTATTGGCCAAACATTATTGCAATTGGTACAGATTTCTGTGTGGTTATTTCAAGTCTGGGCAGCCAGGAATGAACAAGCAGTCTTCGCCTACACTGTAACCCTTTATAATCCAAGTTAAGAGATAAGATACTATGCACCATAAGCTGTAAAATAAGGGAAGATTTTGCGGATTTAGGTTATGGGAGTCAGTGGAAAAAGGCCTACTCTTCCTCCAGGCAGCAGCCTTACATCTTGAAAAACAGGTAGATTTTTTAGCAGAAATGTTAATACCAAAGAGAAGGGGACTAGACTTACTTACTATTCCTGAAACAAGGAGGGCTATGTGCTGCCTTGGGTAAATCCTGTTGTTTCTTTGCTAACCACTCAGGGGTTGTTAGAAACATTCCTTAAGAGCTCAAAGTGAGTCTCCTTCAATGACAAAAAATAAGACAACAATCATTGTCCTGGTTCCATACGCTCTTAATTGGTCTCCTTGGCTAACAACCCTATTGTTCACCATTGCTGGACAGCTGCTTATTTTTTGATACACTTAATGCTTGATCCATGTGTGATTAATGTGCTGATTAGATTTGTAAAAGACCATGTTTCTTCAAATGAACTCTTAATTCTCCACTCACAATATTCAACTGTTGAAAACTCAGACTCAGTTTCATATATAGATCCAGAAAAATCAAGGGTTTGATCCTGGTATAACCTCAAGTGGGGGGGGGGAAATGAAGAGCCTAGGAATATGAAAAATTATATGCATATAGCTTATATACACATATTCCAGCGATGTTGGAGCTGATAGCTGCTTTAAATAAGTTAACCGTTAACAGCCACTCTTTGTCCTACGTTCCTTTCAGTTGTGGGAAAAATGGTGGTTGAAGAATTAAGGCAGCCCCATAGCTGTGTCAAGATAACCACAGGCTTATACAAACATTCTGACCTAACACCCCATAATCCAAAGCTATGAATTTTGGAATGCACTGTGACTCAAGGGCTAAACTCAAGATTGTAAAAATTCCTTTGATTTACTGCCTGGCATATGTTTTTTTTTGCTACAAAAATAAACTAATGGCTTCTTCTCAGGGTCACAGTGCTAAATCCTGACTGGCCTGTGGCCCTAACTAACGAGAAGTTTTGGTCCCCTGTGGTGATGGAGCACAAAAGACCCTGTGCAGCCAAAGAGGAAAGAGCAATGGTGGCCATAGCAATATCAGATCTCAAATTATATTACCGACACAGTAACAAAAACAGCATGGCATCAGGAAAAACCAGACATAGACTAGTGGAATAGCACAGAGGAGCCAGAGATGAACCCACAGAGTAATAGCCACCTAATTTTCGACAAAGCTCTTAAAAAAAACATACACTAGAGAACAAATAACTTTCAACAAGTTCCTGGGAAAACTAGATTTATACATATTGAAGACTAAAACTTGATCTTTTTTTTTTTAAATGTATTTATTTTTATGTGTGTTGATGTTTTACTTGAACATCTTCTGGAAGAGCAGTCGGTGTTCTTGACCACTGAACCATCTCTTCAGGTCCCAAAAATTTGATCTTTATCTCTCACCTTGCACAAAAATCAGTTCATTGTTGATGAAACGTTGACCTGAAGCTGAAACTCCTGAAGGCAAATGAAGGGAAAGTACTCAGGACTTGGGTAAGGACTTTCTGAGAAGGACTCAACAGAGCAGAAACCAATCCTAGGTTTACAATGGAAACTTCTACATAACAAAGGATGCAATCACCAGAATGAAGAGAGTGCCAAGAGGATGGTAAAATAATCTAAGCCAGTTGTCCAATAGGCTGGGGAGTCATCTTTTAGGAACCAGGTACACCCTAGCCAGCCTTTAGGGACTCAACACCAGCAGCCAAATATGACACGTAAACCCTTTAAAAAGTTTCTGCCATTATGGCCTGTTTTCTGTCTCTGTCTCTGGTGACTGTCTGTCTGTCTGTCTGTCTGTCTGTCTGTCTGTCTGTCTCTCTCTCTCTCTCTCTCTCTCTCTCTCTCTCACACACACACACACACACACACACACACTGTCTCCAACCAGAGGTGACCTTTCACTCCCCTCTCCAATAAATCTCTTGTATGAGATTTGTTTCGTGCTGTTATTTCTGTGACATTCCTTGGCCATGATCTACCAAGGTACTCTTCTGCTGCTAAACCCTAACATTGGTTTATAACATTTTATATGGTGTGGCAGCCAGGCTCAAAAGCCTTAGGCCACATCTGCAGTGGTGAGGTAACCTTCCAGACAGGCTGTCCCTAACCTAACAAAAGGTCAGGATGTTGTTTTGCTCCTTTCTTTGTAATTTGGAGGATGCCTGACAGAGATGCTGATTCAAGCCTATATGAGAGCTAGCATCCAGAGCAGATAGGCAGATGTGGACATGACTAAAAGACATTCACCTGGTTACCTAGGAAACAGAATGCTAATGAATTTCCCCCTCAGTTTATGTTTCAGTATAAAGCTGTTTTGAGAATAAAGCAAGAGGAATTCTTCAGGTTGTGAACTCAGAATGTCATGAGAGAACACTGAGAATCTCCCTTCTGATAAAGCCATATGAATTGTGTCTTTATTCCCACACTCCCATGCCGGCCCAGAGAGAGAGTTTCTGTTGGGGTCTGGTGGAGAGAAATAATTTATGGTCTGGCCTAGCACTGGAGCCTGACACCTTGGTACTATGGCTCAGATAGGATACCCTGGTGCCTGTGCTTCCCCTACTCAGACTATCAGTCTACAGGGCTCTATCCACTTGTTCTACTTGTAATAGATTCACTTTCTGGCCCATGAATTGCTTAGTCCCTCCCCCTCAATCCGATTGGTGAGTGATCCCTTTCCGTATAAATTCTTCCCCAAGTCTTTGGTACTCTTGGAGACAGAGGTGCCCATCTCTGACTCTTTCCCTGGGGTGAGGCTTTGTTTTGGGGCCCAGTTTTCACTTTTGACTTCATTTAAAAATCTTGGTATCAGGCGCATGTCTCTTGTAGCTTTTAGCTCTGACCCATGACCAGTGCATTGACTCTTGTGCCCGTGTCATGGGACCCCCAAACAAGATCACCACAGTGACAGTATCTGATGAAAACACTGGGGTTTATTGATTACAAGTTAGCAAGCTCTGTCATTCTGACACAGCGGGTGGAGGAGAACAGTCCAGAGGCTTCAGGGTAAGGGGATTTTAAAGAAAAAAAACTGCAAGCAGGGTGGCACAAGCCTTGGCATTTCAGGATTAGGTAAAAGTAGACAACTTCTGAATTCATCGGTTGGGGTATAGGGAGATTTCAAAACAGTGATTATCAGCAGACAAGAATTTCAAAACAGTGGTTAATCAGATACCTACAAGGATATTTGAAGCAAGCAGATGTTGTTTGGACACCTTGGTGGGTCACTTTGACCAGGGCTGGCACAGTTTCTTGGGAACATTTATGACTTTACTGGGCTGTGCTCACTCCCCTAGTTAAGGCCTGTCTAAAATGGAGTTCTTTCTCAAAATAGAGTTGGTTCTGCTCCTTCACAACTTTAGGCAGTAAAGGACAAAAAGGTGGTGACGATGTACTTGAATAAACGGGCCATGTTCCATTCTCAGTGAGCAGCAAAAATTGGCAGCTTCAGCCATAAGGTTCTGGATTTAAGGATAGAAGAAAGGGTCTATGGAATAGCCTCCAAGAGTAAAGACAGCCACTGTGGCTAGGCATGCATCAGGATTGTTCCTGAACGGAGACTTAAGGAGGTCAGTGCATGAAGCTGTGAAACTGAAGCCTGGATTGCCCTGAAAAATCCTAGATGTTAAGATGGCAGAGTCATGGGATCCCAGCCTAGGAGAGCTGCTAATAGGGAGCGGAACCAGCCCATGAAAAAGAAGTGTCTTGAAGTCAACAAAGCTGAATGGAGTTGGAGATCCTCTGAAGAACATTTTGACATTGGACGTGGAGATACAGAGCTTAAAGTTTGCCCAGCTAGTTTTTGGTCTTGCTATAGTCTGGTATTTCCTCACTCTTTTTACATCCCTATATTTTGGAATGATAATGTATATATTATGCTATTATATGTTGGAAATATGTAACCTGCTTTTTGATTTTAATTTTGCAGGGGTTTAGAGTTAAGAAATTGAATGAATCTCAGAAGATATTTTGAACTTTGGATTTTAAGACATTGTTGAGACCGTAATTGACTATGAAGTTGGATTAAATGCATTTTTCATTATGATATTGTTACAAGTTTATGAGGGACAAGGAATGGAATGTGGTAATTTGAATATAATTGACCTAAATAATCTCATAAGGTGCAACACTATTAGGAGGTATGGCTTTGTTGAAGTGAATGTAACCTTATTGGAGGAAGGGTGTCATTGTGGGTGTGGGCTTTGAGGTATCCTATGCTCAAGTTACTCCCAGTGTCACAGTCTACTTCCTGTTGCCTTTTTTGTTGTTGTTGTTTGTTTTTATTTGTTTTTCAAGACAGGGTTTCTCTGTAGCTTTGAAGCCTATCCTGGAACTAGCTCTGTAGACCAGGTCAGCCTTGAACTCAAAGAGATTTGCCTGCCTCTGCCTCCCAAGGGCTGAGATTAAAGGCTTGCACCACCACCACCTAGCTCTTGTTGCCTTCTGATCAAGGTGTAGACAGCACCATGTCTTTCTGCCATGTTCCTGGCCATGATGATAATGAACTGAACCTCTGAAATTATAAACAAGCCGCTCCAATTAAATATTTTCCTTATAAGGGTTGCCATTGTCATGGCGTCTCTTTGCGGCAAAGAAACTCTAAGGCAAAAATTTAGACTATATATATATGTTTAAAATTTAGAACATTTATATATGTTTCTCTGTGTGTGTGTCTGTGTGTGTGATTCAACTCTCATTTAGAACATACATTGCGTATGTGTAGATGTAAGTAGGACTCAACTCTGTATGGGTGTATATGTAACTTGGATTTAACTCTCATTTAAAACAAATCAATCTACTAAGAAAACAGATGTTTTTAAATAACAATTCCACCATCTTGACTGACGACTTTATCAAGATGTAAGCAGCCACATGGCTGGGCCATCTTTACTGAGGTTAAAGAGTACATGCCATGTGACTTAACCATCATCTTCAGATGACTACATGACATAGAACAACAATTGTGAAACTTCTAAATCCCAATGAACACTCTGTTTATCGCTGTATGTCTTTTTAGATTAAGTCTCTAAACAAGTCTCTAAAAAATTTTAGATTAGTATGGATTTTTGTTGATGATAAAAATTTGAGGTTGTATTTGCTATAACATACAATATATGTTATTCAACTC
This sequence comes from Alexandromys fortis, assembly GCF_014885135.2. Taxonomy (NCBI): domain Eukaryota; kingdom Metazoa; phylum Chordata; class Mammalia; order Rodentia; family Cricetidae; genus Alexandromys; species Alexandromys fortis. The sequence continues at coordinate 6,328,422 of NW_026067941.1, read as the reverse complement.
TGGTTTACAATCCATTCAACATATAAAAAAAGACACATCAAAGTCCCAAGTCATCAAATCAGTAAACGAGCTAATGAGATGAATAGAGAATTCACAGAAGATCAAGTACAAATGTCCAAAAGTCCAATAAATGCTTGGACAAAAGGAAGAAGGAGGTGGATTTCTGTGAGTTAAGTAGTCAGTTCCATGCCAACTGAGACTCAGTCTCCAAAAAGGAAGGAGCAGGAGGAGGAGGAGGGAAAGAAGCGGAGGAGGAAAGAAAGAAAACAAATACAGCAAATGCCGATGAAGATGTGGGGTAAGAGGTACTTTTCTCAGCTCTGGTGCAAATGAAACTTGTGCAGCTACTACGCAGATCAGTGTTGAGGTTCCTCAAAGAGCTGAAAGCAGCCACCATATGGCCTAGTTGTGCTACTCCTGTGTATGTGCCTGAAAGAATTAGTCAGAAAACCACAGAGAAACTTGCCTATCTGCATTTATCACTGCTCCCTTCACAATAAACAGAAAACAGAACTGACCTGCATGTCAACCAACAGAAGAATGGGTAAAAAATGTGGTTTGAATATGTCTGGGCCCCATAGACTCTTGTGCTTAAATGCTTGACATATAGGGAGTGGCACTATTAGGAGTTGTGGCCTTATTGGAGCAGATGTGGCCTTTTGGAGGCTGTGGGGGTGAGCCCAGTGTGGGGCACAGTCTCTTGCTGCTGCTTGTAGGTCTGTATGTAGAACTCTCAGCTACCTCTCCAGCACAGTGTCTACCTGCATTCGTGTACCACCATGTGATAATAGACAAAGCCTCTAACATTGTAAACCACCCAATTAAAGGTTTTTCTTTTTAAGAGTTGCCATGGTCATGGTGTCTCTTCACAGCAATAGAAACTTTAATTAAGACAATATATAGTGATTTTATGCAGCCATAAAGAGAAATAAAGGCAGAGCATTTTGTAGGGATATGTTGCAAATGGAAATTGTTTTGCTATATGAAATAATCCAGATTCAGAAAGATATTTCTTTTATATGTAGAACCTAGATTCAAAATGATTTTTTATGTGTGTTTATATGTGCATGGGTAAGTCATGAAATTAGAAAAGGGATCATGGGAGGAGAATGAGGAATCTTGAGGGAGGTGGTAAATAGGATAACAATATATGTATATAGAAAGCAGATGTTGGGGCTAACTGGGGGAGGAAAGGTATCAAAACTGGGCATGGTGACTCATTTTGTAAACCCGAGCTTACAAGTTTTTTAGGAGGCTAAAACAGGCAGGGGTGAGTTTAAGCCCAATTTGGGCTGTAGAGAATGCCTACATAAATACATAAAAAGGAAAAGAAAAAAGAAAAGAAAAGCAAGCAGCTGGAGTACCAGGGGATGGGGATAGGAGAACAGTAAAGGATGTGGGTAAGTGAGGATAACGTGTGATGACACATAGGTGTGAAGGTGTCATGATGAAATCTAGTACTTTGTATGCTAACCTAAAAAGCAAATATATATATAAACAAATAAACACTAATGTGATTATGTCAAAAGAACATAAGAATCAAATTGGAGGGGAACCATTGCCCTATAGGGTCAGTTGAAACATCCAAAAGAGGAATGGGGCCTGAGGATGTAGCTCAACGGTAGAATGACTGGCATGTGCGATGCCCTGGGTTTGATACCACACCACCCACAAAAGAAAGAAAGAAACAAAAGAAAAAAGAAAAAAAAAGCTGGCAATAGCTCAGTAGATAACAGTGCTTGTGGCCAAGCTTGATGACCCAATTCAGTCTGTGAAACCCAAAGGAAGGAAAGAATGAACTGACTCCCATAAGCTGTACTTTGATCTACACCATTTCCATCTCCTGCTAAATAAATAAATATTATAAAAAGGTTCATATGTTGTATGGATGGCCCATGCCTGTAATCTCTACACTTAAGAGGAGCAGTTGTGACCCCAAAGGGCCATGGGAAAACATAGATATTTACATTATAATTCATAACTATAGCAAAATTAAAGTTATGTAGTAGCAATGAGATAATTGTATGATGGGGGGGTCATCACAACATGAGGAACTACATTAAAAAGTCACAGCATTAGGAAAGTTGAGATCCATTGCTTTAGAGTCTGTTACTGGATTTAGAGGTCACAGCCTGTGCCCCAACAAACCAGGTTAAGTCACCTATCTTCAATAGGTCAATTAAAGAAGCCAAATTAGTCGTGAAAAACAGGAAAAGGAGATTTATTCCTTGTGGTCACATTAAGAAGAACAAACACCTGGTGATGGTGGCACATGACTTTAAGTCCCAGCACTCAGGAGGCAGAATCTTTGATTTTGAGGCCAGCCTGGTGGTCTACAGAACAAGTTCCAGGACAGTCAGGGAGAAATCCTGTCTTGAAAACAAACAAATAAACAAACAAAAGAAGGAAGTGAAGGAGGACAGAAACCTAGGACCCAGTTCATTGTTGAGGTTCTATTATGATCTTAAAAGTAAAAAATATCCATAATCAAACAGTGTGCCCAGGTGTGGTCCCTGTCTGCTTACCACTGTCCCAGCTGCAGTGGGTCCTGAAGATTACCTGACAGGCTGTAGACCTTCTGGAGACTAATTCCTCTCTGACAAAAGACCCTCCCCTAGCTGCTCCCCAAGGCTTAAACATTTCCTCTCCCAATAGGAGATTATTGGAGAAGATCAGTTTTCCATTCTTTCAATTGTCTGACAGCCAGAGGGGAGAGTACAGAGAGCCATATTCAACCCTGCCTACAAGCCAGTTACAAGACTGAGGCAGGAGCATTGTCAGGTTGAAGGTCAGAACTAGCTTTAAAAATCACAAACTAAACTACAAGGCATCAAAGCAGGACACTGGGAAGAACTGTTGAGAGCTCACAGCAGTAGATTCAGTACCAAAGCATCAGGTCTGGGGGATGCTAGGAGCAATACCATTTCCCTAACAAAAGGGGAAGAATGAAGCCTGTCCTGTTTCTGATGAAAGTTTGGTTGCGGGGGAGAACTATTTGGGATAGCGTTCTTATTAAAGAAGTCTCTATTATAAACGTAAAAGATGTAATTAAAAAAATCACAATATTGACACAACCCTAAATGAAATAGTGGATTTAGGAACGGGCCACTAAGACAATCAGGTGAACAGTTAGTAGAAAATTTTGTATGTAAAACCATGTAATGGGCTAGCTTGTCCTTTACAAAGTGTCCTTTGCCAATCTTCATTTTGTTTTGTTTCCTTCTCTCCCTTCCTCCTCCCCTCCTCCTTCTCCTTCTCTTCTTCCTTCAACTCCTCCTTTTTTTCTTTTCCTCCTTCTTCTCTTCCTCCTTCTCCTTCTTCTCCCCTCTGTTAAATAATGATCTCAAGTCATGAGGAACTGAGTCAGGCTGTACTGTGCAATAGTTCATAGCCATAAAGAATTTGTTGGCCCCAGGATGACTGTTATGTTCCACGTTCCACCTGCAGAAACAATATGTCTCTGTTTCGAAAACAACCCACCTTGCTCCCAGTCAAACCACAAAAATAGCAGCTGTAACTTCCTGGTAGCTAACCACGTACAGATATATATACACACATGCCCAGCCCATCTATATGCATTCAACTTCTTGCAAAAAGTTTGAGGCCCCTCATTATTCCAATAAGTCAGTCTCAGCATTTTGAGATTGAGTCTGTCTGCCTTTCTGTCTCATTTTTCTTCTTCCCTCCCTCCCTCTTTGTATCTCCTTCCTTTTCTTTTATAAGATATGGTGTCTTTTAGCCCAGGTTGATCTTAAACTTGTTAAGCAGCCTGACCTGGTGCTGTATAGTCCTTTAATTCAACACCACTCAGATTAATATGAGTTCGAGACCAGATTGGTCTACATAGTGAGTGTCTTCCTAAAAATTACTGCTTTCATCTTAAAGAGAATAAAATTTTATTCTGGAGCAATTATGAATGGCCATGGCCCAGGAACATAGATTTAAACTGGTTATCTAAAATTCCATGGTCCAACTCAGAAGCAGTTTCATGAAGTTTTCATAGTTTTTCAGAATAAAGAAAATCATAAATGAAGGTAACTTTAAAATACATTGGTTGTGACAGGCGCCCAGACTTTAGTAGGCCCCAGACCTTAGCATAATTGACTCCATGATAGAAAGGAACAAAGATCTGACAGGCTAAGTCAGTGGATCAAGGATGTGACTGGGACCAAGAGAAGGTGGCATGCAAATTTAGTTCTAGCACTCAGGAAGCAGAAGCAGGTGGATCTCTGAGTTGGAGGCCAGCCTGGTCTATAAAGCAAATTCTAGGGCAACAGAAATACCTCAACAAAACAAAACAAGCCCCAACCCATAAGCCCCTACATGTACTAACCCTGCTTTTTTGGCTTGTACAGTTCTATTTCTTGTTAACTGTTCTTACTAACTGAAGTGTGTCAACCAGTATGTGGTTTTGTGCATAAAATACAAAAAACAAAACAAAAAACAAAAACAAAAGCAAAAAAAAAAACTAACATGCACACAAGGGCTGCATGATTTGCACAAGGTCCCTGTGAACTACCCAGTCAGCAATAAAGACTTCCTTTTTGGCTTTAAGAGTATCCATGTGTATTTTCTGGTGGACTTAACTTGCCACAGGTAGATATACCAGAGAAGTGGGTACATTGAGATGGGAGAAGACCCAAGATACCATTTGATGACATTCTTAGATCTTGAATTGGTAGAAGTTAGTGTTCTGCTAAGTTAACAGCTTCTAAGAGTTTTTTATTTATTATAGTGAGATGTTAATTCAGGTACAGAGTTGTTCAAGGAATGGTTGTTCCAGAAGGCTAAAAGCGGCCTGAGAAAAAAAAGCTCCACTAGGAGCAGAAGTCAGGAGCAAATCCAGTCCTGGGAGCCAACCCAGTCCTGGGACATGGGCAGACCAGGATTGAGCCAACCACCTGACCTGACCCAGAGTCTGTGATCTCCACTGGAACAGAGTGAAATTGAACCAGTTACCTAGGACACAGAGAGAACAATATCCAAAAGGAGCAGAAGCCAGGAGCAATCCCAGTCCTGGGACACAAGCAGATCAGGACTGAGACAGTGACCAGATCCAGAGTCAGCGATCTCCATCAGAACAGGTCCAACTCCAAGCCAGGGACTTCTTCAGGAGGAGATCCAGACCAGGATTTACAGAAAGAGATCAAAGCCAGCAGCCTAGGCTAAAGTAGGCCTGAGATAGCAAACTCCAAGGGAGCAGAGCAAAGCACAGGAGCACTGAGCTACCTCCAGGAACAGGAGTAACCATCAGGGTAATTAGAACTGTGACACTGACTGTACCACAAGGAACAACCATCTGAACTTTGGATTACTGGCACCTAGAAGATTATTTAACAGAATCTCAGACAGCCCCAACCATACCAAATTAGAGGAAAAGATGAGTAGAAAAGTTAACATCACATGCAACAACACAAAGAGCAACATAATACCAGTAAGAACTAAAGACCTTACAAAAGCAAGACCTGAACAACCAAATGTGGATGAACCAGAAGAAAATGGTCTAAAAAATAACCTCAAGAGAATGTTTTAAATTCTTAAGGATGAAATGAGAAATTCCCTTAAAGAAATGGAGGAAAACCAAACAAACAAAAAATTGGAAGATATCAGCAAATCACTTAAAGAAAAGCAAGAAAGCCAAGAAAAAAAATCAAACATATAAAAGAAACTATTCAGGACATAAAAACTGAGATAGAGAAATGAAGGGGAATCTCAACCAATCACATGTTTGGGGGCTGTGTTTGCCCTGGGGCCCCAAAAAGCTTATAAAACCATCCATGTGTTCTTGTTTGTCCCTTTTCTTTCCTGCTTTTTGCTGGAACCTTGGCTTTGTAAGTTCTCCCCTTATTAAAGCTGAATATATTATATTAAGCTTGCCTGGCTAATTCTGTATGCCGTTTATTTATGCCGTAATATTTTGGCGCCCTAACATGTGGCTTTTTGACCACCCTGGTCACTGTGCTGTCTGGAATCAGTGACTTCTCCTCTGGGACCTATCCCTACCCCAGCCCGCCACAGGTCCCACCGCTTGCCGAACTTGCCAGCACCTAGCAACACTAGCAGCGCGGCTCTGCTCACAGTTCATGTGTAGAGTGCCCTTTCTGCCACACCGCGCTTTCACTGGATGCTCACCAAGCCCAATTGCCAGGCTCCCCATGGCTGCTAAGTACACGTGATCTATTACAGCCATGGAATACCCAAATTAACATTCCTGCTACTTCTAGAGCCTATATTTCTGAGAACAATATTAAAAGATATTACAGATGGCAGAAACCGGCCGTTTGGGCTGTACAAGAACACAAAGCAATTGATGTCCCTTCAGAGATACCAATAGCCCTGCCTCTAAAATGGTTGACTGAGAAACCAATATAGACAAATCAATGGCCTTTGGCTGAGGAAAAGTTACAGGCTTTAGAATAGCTGGTACAAGAGCAATTAGATGCTTGACATATAGAAGAATCTACCAGCCCTTGGAATTCTCCTGTATTTGTGGCTGAGAAAAAAACTGGTAAATGGAGAATGGTGATAGATCTCAGGGCTATCAACAAGGTTATTCAACCTATGGGCCCTCTGCAATCTGGAATTCCTTTGTCCTCTTTATTACCAAAAGGATGGCCTCTCATAGTTATTGATTTAAAGAATTGTTTCTTCACTATACCTTTACAAGAAAAAGATAGAGAAAAGTTTGCCTTCACGGTGCCTACTTATAATAATTCTCAACCTTCGAGGACATACCAGTGGGCCGTTCTCCCCCAGGGCATGTTAAACAGCCCCTCCCTGTGCCAGTATTTTCTAAATCAACCATTACAAATAATAAGCAAGAAGTTTCCCAAATCTATAATCTATCACTATATGGATGATATTCTGTTATCTGATTCAAACATGGATACCTTGGAAAGACTGTTTGAAGAAATAAAGATACTTTTACCTAAATGGGGATTGCAAATTGCTCCTGAGAAGATACAGAAGGGAGATTCTGTTAATTATTTAGGTTATAAAATAGGTTTGCAAAAATTTAAGACACAAAAGACACAAATTAGGAGAGATCGCTTACGGACTCTTAATGACTTTCAAAGACTGTTAGGAGACATTTCCAGTCTACGACCAACTATTGGGATAACACCTGATCTAATAATTCATCTGAACAAAACCTTGGAAGGTGATAAAGATTTAAACAGTCCCAGAGAATTAACAGCTGAAGCAGAAAAGGAACTGACGATGATTGAGGAAAAATTACAACAGGCACATGTGGACAGGGTGAATCCAGAGCTCGATTGTATTCTCGTCATATTACCATCCAAAATTTCTCCTACAGGAATTTTAATGCAGAGAGATGATATTATCTTGGAATGGATCTTTTTACCACATAAACCAAGTAAAAAACTGAAAACTTATGTGGAAAAAGTCGCCGAGTTAATTATAAAAGGAAAGCTGAGACTTCGTCAATTAGCAGGCATAGACCCAGCAGAAATTATAGTGCCTTTCACTGCTGATGAACTAAAGAAATTATGGGAAGATAATGAACCATGGCAAAGAGCTTGTGCTAGTTTTTTGGGAGATATTAATAACAATTATCCAAAAAGCAAGAGGCTTAACTTCATAAAGAGAACTTCATGGATCCTTCCTCGAATCGTCCGTGATGCTCCAATAACTGGAGCCCGTACATTCTATACTGATGCCAATAAAACAGGGAAGGCAGGTTACAAATCGGAAGACTTGGGTAAGGTGGAACAAAGTCCTTATGATTCTGTCCAGAAGGCAGAATTATATGCCATTCTTATGGTGCTAAGGGATTTTAGAGAACCTATTAATATAGTTACTGATTCGCAATACGCAGAAAGAGTTATTTTACATATTGAAACTGCTGAATTTATACCTGATGATACAGAACTAACCTCATTGTTTATCCAGGTTCAAGATTTGATCAGGAACAGGCTCTGCCCTATGTACATAACACACATCCGATCCCATACGGGTCTGCCAGGTCCTCTAGCACAAGGTAATGCAGACATTGATCAGTTATTGATTGGTAGTGTGCTACAAGCCTCTGAATTTCATAAAAAACATCATGTTAATAGCAAGGGTTTGAAGAAAGAGTTTTCTATTACATGGCAACAGGCTAAGGAGATTGTAAAGAAATGCCCTACTTGCTCTTTCTATAACCAAACGCCACTGCCAGCAGGGGCTAATCCAAAGGGCACCCATAGGAATGAAATCTGGCAGATGGATGTGTTCCACTTTGCAGAATTTGGCAAATTGAAGTATGTTCACCACACCATTGACACTTATTCAGGCTTTCAGTGGGCAACTGCTTTAAGTTCAGAAAAAGCTGATTCAGTAATCACTCATTTATTAGAAGTCATGGCTATCATGGGTATACCTACACAAATAAAGACGGACAATGGTCCTGCTTATGCCTCTAGGAAAATGAAACGGTTTTTTGACTATTACAATATCAAGCATGTTACAGGTATACCATACAATCCTACAGGTCAAGCAGTCATAGAAAGATCAAATCGAACTATAAAGGATATGTTGAATAAACAGAAAGGGGTGGAAAACACCCCCAGAAATAGGTTACATAATGCTTTATTAACCTTGAATTTTCTCAATGCTAATGAGAAGGGGACAACGGCTGCAGAAAAACATTGGATAATGGAAAAGTCTACTGAACTAAATCAACCAGTTTATTTCAAGGATGTGCTGACCTCACAATGGAAGCCAGGAGATGTGTTGGTTGGGCAGGGGTTTTGCTCTTGTCTCCACAGGAGAGGAAAAATTGTAGATACCATCAAAATTAAAAAAGATTTGGTTTGAAGAGGAGAAGCCCCTTGGAAAAGATAAATAACAATTCATTCACAAGGATGGCGATCATACTGATGGTAAGAAATACAGATAGGTTTTGGGCAGGGTTCTTTTCTTATCTCCACAGGAAAACACTCATCTTCAAAGAATTTGAGGGACCCTGAATATTTAAATACTGACGGATGGAAACTAGTTACAACCCACTAAGGATCAGCAATAAAACTAAATAGATTATGTAAGTATAATTTTTTAAAAATATGTCTTATTAAGCATTTCTTTATAAATATATAAGAGCTGGTTTTGGAGTTGGACTATGGCTCGGCCCGTTTTTAATTCCAAGCCTGTTGATAAGAGATATCTCAGAGCTTCTGTCTCTGGTCAAGAGCCATTATATGGGACAGAATAAGAATAATAATATACTTGATAAACTTTCTTTGCCTTTCCTCATATCTGTGTCTGTCTTTATATGTCAGTATATGTCTTTGTAGTTAATGTTTAAATTTCCTGTAACAAACAACAAATTTTCCTACAGTAATCTTTGAAGTTTCCAGGATGAAGATGGGGACCCACAATATCAACTTCACTTGGTTACTATGACGTCATGATTTTTATAGTGCTAAAATTAGACCTGTTTTTTGGTACCAACTGCACAAGACAGTTTCGAATGGTGCACATTTTTGACAACACTCTGGCTGGACCTCCTCAAAGCACTCAGAGGCTAATTACATTTTTTTTAGACCAAATGTTAATCTGGGAATTTTACCATCATTTGCTTTCACAGGACCCCTAAGAAGAACGTTGCCCCCATGGTCAGGTGGAAGCAATCTTAGAGGACATCATCCTCTCTCCCAACAGAGTTTTCCCTCAGGTTTAGGGACATCATTTAGGGGATGATATAGGGTTGAGGGGATGGGAGAGGTATTTTATGGGATTAGGGGTGTTTTATGAAAAAAAGAAAGAAAAGGGGGATTAACTGGTTTGATGGGATGATTGATATTTGTGAATTATTGTTTTTAGAAAATTGTATTGGTACTGATTCTTGTTTATTGATATATTGAATTTTGAATGTGAATATGCTTCTACCTCTATTTATTGTATAAGAGTATGATTATACCTCTGTTTAAAATATACATATATATTGTATTGATATATTTACCATATTGCAATATACATTTCTACCTCTGATATTATTTATGTAATGACATTGTTTACATTTGGAGATCATTGTTCTCATAATTTTCACAGTTGTTTATTCTTTTAGTCCTCAAGTTAGATAGGTATCGAGAATTATAAATCTATAGTCATATATGTTTGTCATATTTATATTTAGGATAATCAGGTTTTTTTAGATACATAGAGATTATATTTAGTATAGATAGTATAATCTTCAACCTCTTTGAAGAGCTGTAGAAAATGGCCTTTAATCTAACTTAGAATTCCATGCCAACTAGACACAATCACTCCTGGCAACACCCCTCTACTCCCGAGAGAATGTTGAGCACCAAAGACACTCCACTGGGAGCTTGTCTTCTTCTTGGCACAACTGGCCTTTGGGCAAAAGAAAAGCCCATACCTCTACTACTGACAAAGATACAAAATATCCATAAGTGTATAAAACAGGATTGTCTTATCTTGCCAAGACAGGGTAGGATAGTTCTAAAAAAGTTTCTTGCCTTTGATAATGGTATGTCAGTTATGTTAGGCCTTAGCCAAAGTTGGTTGACTCAACATTGCAAACGAGAATTTGGGTGATTGCCCAGGTAGTCAGTTGTCTCTGTCATTTGTTGCACATTTTGGGAATTTTCTCATTTGTTCTTCCTGGTTGCTTAAGTAATATTACTTCCCTTCTCAGATCGTTGATGGAGTTGAAGATTAGATAATTGTTGTTACTCTCTACATTATTTAGATTCCTTGAAATAGAATGCTTAGCAAAACTTTTGTTATATGTTTCTTGCTTAGTATTATTTGTTATTTGTAATTTTATATTTATTATTTATTCTGATTGTATATAGTTGTATTCGGTTTAGTTCTGCTTTATTTAGACTAAAAAGGGAGATGAAGGGGAATCTCAACCAATCACCTTTTTTGGGGGGGGTGTTTTCCCCAGGGCCCCAAAAAGCTTATAAAACCATCCATGTGCACTTGTTTGTCCCTTTTGTTTCCTACTCTTCACTGGAACCTTGGCTTTGTATGTTCTCCTCTTATTCAAGCCGAATATGTTATATTGAGCTTACCTAGCTAATTCTGTTTGCCGTTCGTTTACGCCATAACAGAAAAAAATAAAGAAAACACAAGCCAAAAGAATTATAGAAACAGAAATTATGAGAAAAAGATCAGTAACCACAAATGCAAGCATGGACAGCAGAATACAAGAAATGGAAAAGAGAATCTCAGGTGCTGAAGATACAATAGAGAAAATAGACTCATCAGCTAAAGAAAACATTAAATCTAACAAAAGCTTAACCCAAAATATCTATGAAATATGAGACACCATAAAAAGGCCAAATCTTTGAATAATAGGTATAGAAGAAGGAGAAGTTCAACTCAAAGGCACAGAAAATTTATTTAACAAAATCATAGAAGAAAACTTTCCCTACCTAAAGAAAGATATGCCTATGAAGATACAAGAAGCTTACAGAACACCAAACAGACTGGATCCAAATAAAAAGTCCTCTTGCCACATAATAATCAAAATACTAAACATACAAAGTAAAGAAAGAGTAATAAGAGCTGCAAAGGAAAAAAAGCAAGTACCATATAAAGGTAGACCTATCAGAATTACATCTGACTTCTCAGTGGAGACAATGAAAGCCAAAAGGTCATGGTCAAGCATTATGCAGCCATTAAGAGACAATGGATACCGGCCCAAACTACTATACCCAGTGAAACTGGCTATCATCATAGAATGACAAAACAAGATATTCCATGACAAATCTACATTTCACCAATACCCAGCCACAAACCCAGCCCTGCATAAAATACTAGAAGGAAAATTCCAACCCAAGGAAGATGGCTACACCAACAAAAACAGACAATTTATGATCTCATTACAGCAAATCCTGGAGAAAAAAAATGCACAGATTAACATCACCAATGATAAAAACTAAATTAACAGGAGATAACTAACACTGGTCATTAATATCCTTTAATGTAAATGGACTGAACTCACATATAAAAAGGCACAGGCTAACAGATTGGATACGAAAACAGAATCCATCCTTTGTCTGCATACAAGAAACACATCTGAACCTCAAAGACAGACATTGTCTCAGAGTAAAGGGTTAGGAAAAAATATACCAATCCAATGGACCTAAGAAAGAAGCAGATGTAGCTATCCTAATATCTAACAAAATAGACTTCAAGCTAAAATCAGTCAAAAGAGACAAAGAAGGTCATTTCATATTAGTCACAGGAAAAATCCATTGATGGAGGAGGGTCTATGTGTTATTTTCATTGGTTAATAAAGAAACTGCCTTTGAAGGCGTAAGTCACGAACAAGGCCACACCAGTTTGGAGTTATGATTAATAGGGTGTTATTTATTTAAAGGGGAAAACTTACAGATCACCGTCCCAGACAACAGCCATCTGCACAACCAGGAAGGGAGTCTAGTCTCTGGCGGAGCAGGAAGTGAAGAGAGC
>NW_026067941.1:6236683-6306235 GCF_014885135.2 Alexandromys fortis | reverse complement strand
TGAAGGCGTAAGTCACGAACAAGGCCACACCAGTTTGGAGTTATGATTAATAGGGTGTTATTTATTTAAAGGGGAAAACTTACAGATCACCGTCCCAGACAACAGCCATCTGCACAACCAGGAAGGGAGTCTAGTCTCCAGCGGAGCAGGAAGTGAAGAGAGCGAGCAGAGGAAATAGCCGCTCTTTTAAAGGGAGAGAGACCACGCCCCAATGGGCTGGTATCACAGCAGCTATTGGTTGGAGGGGCGGAAGGACCTCCCGCAACATGCCTTGGTCCTGATAGGGCAGAAAATTAGGTAGGCGGATTAGACAGAACAGAATGCTGGGAGAAAGAAGCAGATTCAGGCAGTTGCCATAGCTCTCCTCTCCGAGATGGAAGTAGGTTAGAATCTTTTTGGTAAGCCACCACCTCGTGGTGCTACACAGATTAATAGAAATGGGTTAATCAAGATGTGAGAGTTAGCCAGTAAGAGGCTAGAGCTCATGGGCCAAGTAGTGTTTAAAAGAATACAATTTTTATGTTGTTATTTTGGATGTAAAGCTAGCCATGTAGGAGTCGCGTGGTGGGAAGTGGCCCGTAGCTCCATCTACAATCCATCAGGCGGAAATTTCAATACTGAATATCTATGCCCCAAATACAAGAGCACCCTCATATGTCAAAGAAACACTTCTAAAGCTTAAATCATGTATTAAATCCCACACACTAATATTGGGAGATTTCAACACTCCCCTCTCACCACTGGACAGGTCAATCAAACAAAAAGTGAACAGAGAAATAAGAGAACTAACAGATGTTATCACTCAAATGGACTTAACAGACATCTATAGGATATTCCATCCAAACAGAAAAGAATATACCTTCTACTCAGCACCTCATGGAACCTTCTCAAAAATTGACCACATACTCACTAACAAAACAAACATCAATAAATACAAAATTATTGGAATAACCCAATGTACCTTATCAGATTACCATTGTATAAAACTAGAAGTCAACAACAATACTAATTCCAGAAAACCCACAAACACATGGAAATTTAATAATGCTCACCTGACTCATTAGTGGGTACAGGAAGAAATAAAGAGGGAAATTAAAGACTTCCTAAAATTCAATGAAAATGACCACACAACATACCCAAATTTATGGGACACAATGAAAGCAGTGTTAAGAGGGAAGTTCATAGCACTAAATGATTACATAAAGAAGCTGGAAAAAATCCCACACTAGTGAATTAACAGAGCATTTGAAAACTTTAGAAAAAAAAGAAGCAAACTCACCTAAGGGAACTAGAAGGCAGGAAATAATCAAAGTGAGAGCTGAAATCAACAAAATAGAAACAAAGAAAACAAAATAGACAAAGCTCTATCCAAATTAACCAAAAGGCAGAGAAAGAATATCCAAATTAACAAAATCAGAAATGAAAAGAGGGAAAAAACAGAGCCATCTTGGTGGGACCTCCAAGATGTTAGAAATATTTTCTAACAGAGCATCTCTGCCAGTGCATAGAATTCCAATCAGACCAGATTAAACCAAATTAAATGCCCATGTTTAACGGATGGCAGTCCTGTGATATGGAATTTTCCTCTATAGTCCGTGATTATCATTTATGAATAAAGAAACTGCTTGGGACCTATAGCAGGGCAAAACTTAGTCAGGCAGAGAAACCTGAACTTAGTACTGGGAGAACAAAGGGTGGAATAATAGAGATTCCATGGAGCTGCCACCAGAGTCAGACATGCTGAAACTTTGTGGATAAACCACTGCCATGTGCCACCATACACAGAGATATTTCCAGGCTGTGCAGTGCTCTGTGTGGCAGATTTAGCTATTACTCATATAGAAAGGGTTTATGTGCTGCACACTCGTTCTCAGAGTTAAAGTGCTAAGCTCCTACCTGGTGGCCCCAGAGCTGGCAGTAATGGTACCTCCACCATTTTAATAGTGGAGAGAAGTAGAGCCACTATCCAGAGCAGTTGCAACCAAGATGCTTATCATTTTAAAAGCTCTTTAAGATAGTAAAGAATTACAGAAATCGCAACAAGGACAGATTCAGACATAAAAGGACTCTAAATGGGTCACAGTGTTAGATAAATGTACGTTGGCTTGGGAGAGAGAAGAAAAAGAGTATAGAGAGTTATAAAAAGAAGTAAATGTTTTTTAAACAATTTAAAAAAGTCTTTTAAAAAGACATAGTACAGACAGTCATAGATTAAAAGGAGTAAACAAAGAATAAGCCATGTAAAGATGGAAAATTAGCAGAGAGTCTGGAATATGAATATCACTGTGTTTTCTTTGAATGTTTTTGCCTGTGAAGGATCTAACTACAGAGAGACATTTCATTGTATGGACTGCTAAGTTAAACTAACATAAAGGTATTTGGATTTCAAAATTTAAGTCTAAGGATATGTTGCTTTGGAAAAGAGGTTCTTCTTTTGTTTCCAGAGAAGATGAGAACCTGTGGATTGCTTCCAGACCAATATAAGGTTTAATGAAACAACCCCCCTGGAAGGTTTCTGTGAACACCCCCCAAAAGAAAATACTTTGCCCAATAATCATCAGGAAGCCATTTGGAGAAATTATGCCCATATTTCCAAATATTGTTTATAAACTTTTGTTTACATTTAAAGGGGGATATGCTACAGAGATTTGCATTGGTATGGATTTTGGTTATTGATACAAATTTACATTAAATTTTGTTATATTTATATTTCTGCTCTTGATTAAGGTATTGTGATTGTGAAGTTTATTAAAAATGTAATGTATTATTAAGAAATATAGGTTAATAGATAGTCATCTATAATAGTAAAGCTTGTTGTCATGTTAGTTAGGTTTTCGAGATACATAGAGATGCATTTCACTTAGGTATTCTTCAAATCTTTCAGAGACCTTCAGAATATGGCATTTAAACGTTTTAAGAAGTTAAGACTTTTCATGACAATGAGACACATCTACTTCTGGCAGCACCAATAACTTTAAAAGGAAGATGGGCATTTTAGAGGCTCCTTATGGAGTTTGCTAGTCATTTGGGCAAGAAACAGCTCTTTTGTGGACTGCTTAATTGGACATGCAGGACCTGCAGAGAAATGACTGCTGAACTTGCCTAAAGGTGAGATGATCCCTTAGGGTTCCTGCTACACAACAGAGTCTGCCAAACATTCTGCAGGACACAGAAAAAAATGTGATGAACAAGGTGCAAATATAGGTGGAACTGTCTTTAAAATTTCCTGCTTCATGGGAAAGTCTGCTGGATCTTATGGGTTTGTTGGATAAAGATCAGATGCCCCAACAGTATAGAAGTACTTTGGGTCATTGTTCAAAGATGTCTCCGTCAATTCTAGAGTTTTGGAAGGCCCTGACTGTCCTAGAACACATTTGGTAGACCAGGCTAGCCTTAATGGATGTAATATATATCCATGTTACAAATTTATTTTTGTTCTGCCTTATAATCCTTTGCCTGTTAGCACTGTTAAGTATTTTCTGTTTGCTGACCAGGAATTCTCTACAAGGACAAGCTGCCCTTGAACTTGCAGTAACATCCCTGCCTGCCTCTGAATACTGGATTGTTCTGTGTGTGCATGTGTATGTGTGTGCATGTGTATGTGCATGTGCACTTTCATACTAGCACTTGAGTGTATACACATGCATGACATTGCATATGCACATTAGTAAGCCTAAGGAAAATCTTCAGAAATCAGCTCTCTCCTACTGTGTAGTGATGGAGGAGGGTCTTCTGTCTATCTGTTGCTTTCATTGGTTAATTAATAAAGAAACTTCTTGGCCTGATAGGTCAGAACATAGGTGGGTGGAATAGACAGAACAGAATGCTGGGAAGAAGGGAAGTGAGGCAGACACCTCAGACAGACACCATAGCTCTCCTCTCCGAGATGGATGCAGGCTAGAATCTTTCCCGGTAAGCCACTGCCTCATGGTGCTACACAGATTATTAGAAATGGGTTAATCAAGATGTAAGAATTAGCCAGTAAGAGGTGAAACTAATGGGCCAGGCAGTGTTTAAAAGAATACAGTTTCCATGTAATTCTTTTGGGTAAAGCTAGCCGGTGGCCAGGAGCCAGGTGGCGGGAAGCGGCCTGCCGCTCCTTCTACAGTGTAGGTTCTAGGAATCAAATTTAGGTTGTCAGTCTTGGCAATTGTCATCTTTATCAACTGAGCTATATTACCAACCCTACAATTTTAATATAGTAACAATAATCAATAAACCATCATTTGTGTTGTACTTTTGGCATCTTATTTAAGAAGATTTAAGAGTTGAAACCAGGGGCTGGAGAGGTAGCTCAGTAGTTTATAGATGTGACTGCTCTTCCAGAGGACCAGGGTTCAACTGCCGGCACCCACATGGTGGCTCACAGCTGTCTGTAACTTTAGTTCCAGAGGATGTGGCACCTTCCCACAGACACACATGCAAGCAAAAACACCAATGCACACAAAATAAGAAGAAAACTAAATAATTAAAAAAGAGTTTTTTAACCTATATTGAAAAAAATTGCATTCTCTAATTGATTTCTCAACCATGTAAACATATTAATACAAGTTTTAAAAATTTTATTAAAAATACCTTATTGTATCTATACATGTATAGACATACACATGTGGACATCAAAGAATAACCAGCAGGAGTCATTTCTTTCATTCCACCATTTAGGTTTTGGAGATTAAACTCAAGCTGAACTCAGCTTTTCAGGCTATACCTTCACCTGTGGGGCCATCTTGCTGGTCCTATCACAAATTTTAAATATAGACACATACACACTTAGAAAAAAAACATGAAAGGCTTTGAATGAGCAGAAAGCTACCTAGTTCTGTCATTTCTTAGCCTCATAACATAGAATAAAATAGAAACCCAGCACACAGGAAATCCATAATGGTATCTTCGTCATTGCTGTCATTGTTGTTATATAGATTTGTGTGTGTGTGTGTGTGTGTGTGTGTGTGTGTGTGTGTGTGTGTGACTGAACTGAATACTTACAAATGGGGTCTGACCCACACTTACACAGTGGGTCAGACCTGTAATCCCAGTGCACAGAAGCCTGAGGCAGGGCTATTATAAATTCAAGTCCCACTAGGGCTGCAAATTAGACCCTGTCACATCAATAACATAGAAAAACTGGCCATGGTGACTCATACCTGTAATCCTAGCACTCTGGAAACTGAAACAGGTGGAGTACCCTAAGTTTCAGGAAAGGCTGGGTGATGTAGTAGATTCAGGCCACACTGGGGTACAAACAGAAATGCTTGTGGTTTTGTGTTGCTTTTAGAAACAAGGTTTTGGCTGGGCATGGTGGCACCTGACTTTAATCCCAGAAGTAAGTGAATCTCTGTGAGTTTTAGGCCAGTTTTGT
Source organism: Alexandromys fortis (assembly GCF_014885135.2). Taxonomy (NCBI): domain Eukaryota; kingdom Metazoa; phylum Chordata; class Mammalia; order Rodentia; family Cricetidae; genus Alexandromys; species Alexandromys fortis. The sequence goes on along the minus strand of NW_026067941.1, from coordinate 6,300,876 downwards.
CTACAAAGAGGGTTCTGGGAAAGGTAAAGATACACAAAAAACCCTGTCTNAAAAAAAAAAAAAAAAAAAAAAAAACAAAAAAAAATAAATAGATAAATAAAAGAAAAAGAAACAAGGTTTCTTGTAAGCCAGTATCTTAGTTAGGATTTCTTGTTTTTTGTTTTGTTTTGTTTCCCCCCTAAAACATGGTTTCCCTGTAGCTTTAGAGCCTGTACTGGAACTAAATTCTGTAGACCAGGCTGGCCTTGAACTCACAGAGATCCACCTGCCTCTGCCTCCCAAGTGCTGGGATTAAAGGCGTGCACCACCACTGCCCAGCTAGTTAGGGTTTCTATTGCTGTAAAGAGACACCATGACCATGGCAACTCTTATATAGGAAAACGTTTAATTGGAATGGCTTATAGTTTAGAGGTTTAGTCCATTGTCATCATGGTGGAACATGGTGGTATGCAGGCAACAGGAAGTGGTCTGAGACAATGGCCATTGCCTCAGTATATGTAAGACCGCAAATCCCACCTCTACAGTAATACACTTTCACCAAAATACTCTACTCACCAAAATACTACTCCAAAATAGCCACAACTCCTAGTAGTGCTACTCCCTTTGGGGTGGGGAGGGCATTTTTTTTTTTCAAATCACTATACCCAGTGTAATGGTCTGTTCTGTCCCTTTAAGAGACAAGCCCCACCCACTCTTTCCCCCCATATGCTGAGGCAAGCAGATCTTTCTTCCACTTCCAGCCTGAGTTCCTTCCTTTCTGTCTCTCTCCTGAAGAGGTAGCTGCTGCTGTGGCTCCTCTCCTTTCTCCCCTCCTCTCTGTTTCTCTTTTTCTCTCTCTCTGCCCCTCTCTGCTCTTCCCTCTTCTCCCCTTCTGCTTTCTTTCCATAACCCACTAAATAAATACCTACTTTCTCTGCATGACACATCTCTGCCTCTCACCTGCCACGCAGCTCCCTGCTTAGGACCCTCTGGCCCTCCTGGCCTACAGGCCACTTGGGGAACGGTGCTGTTTTACTTTTACCATAAGACCCAGAATGGCTTCAAATTCTGTATGTAAGCTGGGTGGTGGTGACGTACTCCTTTATTCCCAGCACTCAGGAGGCAGAGGCAGGCGGATCTCTGTGAGTTCGAGGCCAGCCTGGTCTACAAGACTAGTTCTAGGACAGGCTCTGAAGCTACAGAGAAACCCTGTCTCGAAAACAAACAAACAAACAAACAAAAAAATTCTGAATGTAGCTGTGGATAATCTTGAACTACTGATTCTACTGTTTCCATCTCCTCAAAGTTGGAATTAGAGATATGTATAACCATGCCCAGCTAAGAATTCACTTAAAAACAAAAAAATAAATAAATAGTTGAAAAATTTATATATAGCTTGCTGAAGTGTTCTGGGAAATTTATTAAAATTAATTAAGAGTTTTATCAAAGATGCTATGGTTTTAAGCCAAAATTTAAAAGGAGAAAACTAAAAGATTAAAAAAATAAAAACATCAAATCTTAGATTTGGATGGCTATAATAATAAATGTTTGGAAAGAAGAAAGGAAGAAAAATATATAAATATTAAATATGACCTGAAAAGGGCAAATTTTCAATTAGTATAAAAAAAGTCGGGTGGTGGTAGTGCATGCCTTTAATCCCAGCACTCGAGAGGCAGAGGCAGGTGGATCTCTGTGAGTTCAAATCCAGCCTGGTTATAAGAGATAGTTCCAGGACAGGCTCCAAAGCTACATAGAGAAACCCTGTCTCAAAAAACAAACAAACAAAAGTCCTATATATATCAAATGGATTTGAAGTGAAAGGTAGTAACTACACAATGCAAATACAAAATATAATTGAAACAGGGCATTACCCCAGCACTAAGAAGGCTGAAACAGGAGAATTGCCTCAATTTTGAGGCCAGCTTGGGTTATATAGTTATTTCTAAGTCAGTCTTGGCAAGACCCTATCTAAGAAACAAAATGAAGCAAAAGAAAAAAAAAAAGAAAATAAATAACTGTAAAATCCCATACACTCCAGGATCATCATGAGAAAAGTTAAAGCATCACACATAAATGCAAGTGGAAGGCAACTGGATCTTTATTTTATACTCTACAGAAAAACCAATTAAAGGCTGGAGAGATGGCTCGGTGGTTAAGAACACTGGCTGTTCTTCTAGAGGACCTGGGTTCAATTCTCACTACCCGCATGGTAACATAACCATCTATAGCTCTGGTTCCAGGAGATTCCATGCCCTCTTTTTTGGCATCTTGAAGCGTCAGGCACACACGTGGTACTCAGACATACATCCAGGCAAAATACTCATACACATATAATAATAATAATTAAAAATTAAAAGTCAACTCAGAATGGATCAATGTCTTAGACACAGCAATGCAACTGTGTAACTCTTAAAAAACAATGAGCATGAAATGAAGAGATGTGCTGTTTTTGTGAAAGCAATTATATGAATCAACCACCAAAACCAGGGTCAGCTTTTGTACTCAAACGTTTCAAAATAGTGAGCAATTATAATGTATCGATAGCTAATGATTAATTGAAGATAACCTCCATTTGCAGTTCTGTAGTGATGCAGAGTCCGGAGTGTGTATATTCATGGTACATAATAATCCCTTGAACAGCTGGCCAACACAGAGCCCATCTATAATGGTTTCCATTTTTATTCATATTAGGCATGCGATTTACTGAATGATTAGCTTTTAAAAAATAGTTTGTGTTTGAAGGAATTTAGTTATGTGAAAAGACACAAAACAATTGCATTTGCCTTTCTCTGCAAAGCTTTAAAAAAAAATGGCCGTCAATAAGATTCTGGATTGTAGGCCTAACAGTTCCTGTTTTTAGTGCCCCACAACCATCTGTCCCACATATTTTAGAAGAGACCTGGTTCTGATATCCTTTAAAGTTAACTTCATAAACTCTCCCAGTTCTGCAGGAATTCAGACACTCTAGATAATTTGGCAAGAAGGTAATGAATTAAGATAGTATCCATTAAATATATGTATACCAAGAAGTCCCAAGGGACAGACAATTCCAGGATTCGGAGGGATCTTGAATGTTTACATGAGCTCATGCATGCCTAAATAGCTACATTTAGCATCTTTACAGACTTGGGAGCCATGGGGAATACGCACCCACATCTCCAGTTGCTTTCTCAAGATGCAAGACTGGTTGCTCTTCCAGAGGACCTAGGTTCAATTCCTAGCACCCACTTGGTGACTCCCAACTCCTGCATCCTTCTCTGTCCAGTGTAAAGACTAGGCACACACACGGTGCACAGCCTACATGCAGTCAAAACACCAATACACATAAAATTAAAAAATAAAGCAGTTGGGCACAGTGGCTTTCAGCACTCAGGAAACCAGAGGCAAAAGGATTGCCATGACTCTGAGCTCAACCTGAACTACAAATTGAGAACCAAGGCAGCCAGGGCTGCACAGTCTCAAAATAATGATAGTTAATTATTAGCATCCCAGGGGTGAAGTTCCCTGTTAGAACATTTTCCCAGCCCTGGACTCAATGCCAGAACCTCAAAAGAAAAGAAATGCTTCTCTTGGGAAACAAGAGTAAATATAAAGGGTCCAGGACTTACTGGATTCAAAAATAAATTTTCTTTGCAAATTTCCCGGATCTTCAAAACATATAAGGCATATTTTTTCAGTTGCTTCTTTATATAATAATGTTATAAAGTAACTTTTTAATTAAGAGTAAGATAATTTAATCTTACTAGTAAAATGGATCAAATTTGACTTATTTTTATTAACAATTCCTTTTCAAAATAAATAAACAAACCTGGCATGGTGGTGGCACAAACCTCTGATCCCAGTACCAGAGAGACAGAAGTGGATTTCTGTGAGTTTAAGGAGAGCCTTAACACTGCAAATCTGAGGCCAATGCTACAGAGTTAGACCCTGTTTCGAAACAAAACAAAACAATTTTTTAAAGTTTTTTTTTTATTGGCGTGTGTGTATCACGCGCATACCACCACTGTGGGTGCTCACAGAGGCCAGAGGTGTGGGGTCCCCTGGAGCTGGAGTTACAGGTAGTTGTGAGGCTCCATTTGGGTGCTCTGCAAGAGCCACAGGTGCTCTAAACCACAAAGCCCATGTCCCTACTCCAAAGCAAAAGTTTAAGACTAATGTATAGCATGGGGATGCAGTTTCCAAAGTAAAGTTTCCATCCACCTCCCTTCACCCCACTAAGGTGTCTTCTTTGAAAGCTCCTTGGGAGAATGTAGGGACCGGGGAAGGGCGTTGCACCATAAGGAAAGCCAGGTCCCTTTTATACTGCCAAACCAAGTTGGAAGATCCTATTTGCATTTGCCCTTTGACGTGGGGTGGATGCCTGAAAAGGGTCTGCTGGAGATTTTGCAGAACAATGGCCTAGTGAATGTGTGAACTGAGAAAAGGCTGTGTGGGGCACCAAGGGCTGATTAGTACTTGATCCCAAGAAGTGACAGTTGACTTGCTGCCTGGTCCCTACAACGTAGGGGGCCTGGGTGTGTTCTTGTTAGCCCGCCTTGTGCAGGTCTTAGTTACCTGGAACCCTGGTCCCTGCCTAGGTGAGGTTTTATTTGTTTGGTGTCAGGGTGCCTTCTTATAATGCAAGCTGGCCTCAGGCTAGCCTTAAATTCCCGACACTCTTGCTTCTGACTCACAAGTGTTAGGGTATCAGGTGTGTGCTACTACAGCTGGTTTACAGGATGCTGGGGGACAAGCTCTCCACCAGGTAAGCCACATGCCTGTGTGGCATGATAATCAACCAATAGACTCTGCTTATTTTTGTCTTTTTTCTTTCGCTCTCTTCTCTCTTTCTTTTTGGTTGTCCTAGAACTCACTACCTAGGTGAGGCTGACCTTGAACTCAAAGAGATCTACCAGCCTCCACCTCCTTAGTGCTGGAACTAAAGGTGTGCTCCACCACACCCAGCCTTTATCCTGGCAATTTTTAATAGTGACTTTCATTTTCATGAAGTCTAGTTTATTGGCTTCTCTTCCCCCTTTAACTGCTGGCTTTTGTCTCCTAGAGAGTATTTGCTTAGGTCAAGGTCATAAAGGTGTGTGTGTGTGTGTGGTGTGTGCGCGCACGCGCGCGCGCATACGGTGGGGGGAGTTGTTTTTAGAAAGCACAGGCTGTCTTTGCTCATTGGTGTCTAGTTCTTTCAGCAACTAGAGTTTCTGTTGCTGGCTTCTGTAGGATTGTGAGCTTTCTCATGTAGCCCAAGTTCTCTTGAAACTTTCACAAGTTCAAGATGACCTTGAACTCTGGATCCTCTGGATCCTCCTGCACCTGCACCACTGCTCAGGTTCAACAGCTTTTGTTGACAAGCCCATTCTTTCTCCATTCCATTGCCTTAGAAGTTGAATTTGGTATTTTTCCCCCAATGATTTGTTTTCTGACTACCCTCCTTTCTATTTTTATAGTTGGCTGGAGAACTAAATTGGAAAAACGCATCAGGGGACTCTGGCTAGTCTTGCTGTAATGTTGTGATACGAGACAGACGAGGTCATGTCAAACTGAATCCATACACCTGCCATGCACAGGACAGTGCCCTGGGACAATGTAGGCTCTGGCGTCTGAATGCTTAGTTATCAGGGAGTGGCACTATAAGAGGATTAGGAAGTGTGGCCTTGTTGAAGTGGGTGTGGCCTTGTTTGTAGGAAGTGTGTCACTGGGTGGGTTTTGAGGTTTCCAAAGCCCAAGCCAGGCCCAATGGCTCTCCTCCTGCTGCCTGTGGATCCCAAAATAGAATTCTCAACTACTTCTCTAGCTCTGTGTGTGCTGTTATGCACTCTGCCTTGATGATAATGGACTAACCCTTTGAAACTGTAAGCAAGCACCAATTAGATGCTTACTTCTATAAGAGTTGCTGTAGTCACAGTGTCTTTTCACAGCAATAGAGTAATGAATGACTAAGACAAATACCTCACCCACACTTTCAGTTGTGATGAGCTTGAGAAACACTGAAGGCACTGGCCTGTTTTCTAACCCCACACTACCCTGATCATAGTGGGTTTAAGGGCAGGAGTTAAAACCCACTATTGTCCACTATTCTCTTTCTTACTCTCTCTGGCTATATCTTGTTATCTCTTTCTCTCCCTCTGTTGTTATCTTCTTCCCCTCATTATTCTCACTACTCTCTCCCTCATGAACCTCTGCTCTCTAGTCCTCGCTATCCCCCTGTCTCCACCGTTCTCTCCTGCTTCCCTAGCCCTGGCCATCTCCAGTTTATTTCCCCTTCTCTCTGTTCTGGACTCCTCCACATGCTTCTGGCTGTTCTCCCTCTCATGTCTACAGTAAAAACCTCTCTAATCAGTTTCTTTACTGTGTCCCCTAGAATACACTATGCATTTCATTATCACCTTATAAGTGCTTGTCAAATAAAGTCTAAGGTTTGATTGATTTATTTGTAGATCAATTTAGGGGAAATTTACATCTTAATAATACTGAATTTCTAATTAATGAACATTGCTCCATTTTAGATATAAACTGCTTTGGTAAACATTTCATAAATTCTACATACATATCTCACACTAGCAAACTACTTTATGTTTGTATACTGTTCTAAATAATACTAGTTATGGATTGAATTATGTCCTATAAAAAAATATGTTCAAGCCAGGTGGGGTAGAACACGACTGTGATCGTAGTACTCCAAGAGGCAGAGGCAGGAGGATCACTGTAAGTTCTAAGCCAGTGACTACATAACAAGATCCTGACTCACAAACAGAAAGAACGCACACTTCTGGGAAACGTGTTGTGTCTGACTGAACTGGCTCAGAAGATACATAAGGAAGTTTTCTCTTCAGCTTCCCTCTCACTCCCCCCCTCCCCTTTTTTGGAAGTGATGGAGATCGAACTCAGAACCTTGTGCACACTCGGGCAAGCCCTTCCTGCCTTTTCATGGTGATTTTTTTTTTCAGGCAGGCTCATCTACAGAGCAGGACAACGGAGAAATTTATTCTAGATTCTGCTTCTAACCAATGTCCCAGTTCATATGCTTAGTCAGTTTCCTGTTGCTGCGGCTGAATAACTGAGTCCAGTTCTTAGTTTAAAAAGAAACAAGAATTTTATTTTTTCTAAGTTCTGGGGTCTTGAGGTCCAGTAGCAAGGCACCAGCGGGTTGGTCGGGCAAGAACTGCCCTCTCCATCCTGCATGAGGAGGGAACGCTGTCATTTTTATTAGAGTGGTCTCTACTTCTGCCTTCTCGAAGAGAATTCAACCCAGAGACACAGATGGATCAAGCAGAAGTTTACTTAACGACTCAAAGAGAGGAGAGTTTGGAGTGGGTTATCTCAAAGGCCAGTAGCAGCCAGTGTTTTCCATCTTGTGGAATTTCAAGATTTGGGGAATAGTTATGAGATGGGATGGAAATTTGGGGGATAAGGTAACCCTTTTTCTTTCCCAAGTCATAGTAAACAGATCTTTATTTTATGATATTTTCTCCTACAATCCTCTGAAAAAGTCTGCAAACCAGTGAGGGGGCAGGTATCAAAACCACAACGTAAATGATATTATAATGAAGGCAAGATCATTTGAGGACTTGGACCCTTCTGCGATGAATATCTGGGAAACTGCCCAGGCCAGTTAGTTTTTTATGCAGCAAGAACTTATCTGCAGCCTCAAGGACACCAAGCTACAAAGTGGTATTCTGTCCTTCTGAAGTCACTGATACAACAGGGCTGAGATTCCCTTGGTGGTGACCTCACAGTTGACTCCTTTGTGAAATATTCAAGGTTCCACGATTAGGCTCATGGCCACCAGTTAAGAAAACAGCAAAAGTTGAGGTCAAGGTTTAAAAGTCTGCTAAGAAGGAGTGGAGAGATAGCTAGCAGTTAAGGGCACGTATTGTTTTTCCAGAGGGTTCCATTTGATTCCAGTACCCACATTAGGTGGTTCACAACTGTTTGTAATGTCAGCTTGTTGGTTGTAATTCAATGCCTCTAGCCTCTACAAGAACTAGCAATCATGTATACACACCCATCACTGACAAACCCACGCTTAAAAAGTAATAGAATAAAATCTTTTTTTTTTTAAAAAAAAAGATTGGTGGTGAGGCATATTAGCACATGACTTTAAACTCAACACTTGGGAGGCAGAGGCAGGCAGATCTCTAAGTGTTCCAGGCCAGATTGTTCTACAATGCTAGTTCCAGGCCCGTCAACGCGATTGTTCTACAATGCTAGTTCCAGGCCCGTCAGGGCTACGCGTAGTGAGACCCTGTCTGAAAATGAAACAAAGTCTGTCAAGGTGCACACACTGGAGCAGGACGTAGGCTATCTGTAAGACTTTCATCTATTGTTGAAATAGGAGCGGCGGGGCTGCGTCCCCAACACCCCGGCCGCTTGGCTAGCTCATGCCCGAAATAACAACACACAAACTGTATTCATTTAAGAACTGCTTGGCCCATGAACTCTAGCCCTTACAGGATAATTCTCGCACCTGGACTAGCCCATTTCTAATGATGTGTGTAAGCACCCCAAGGTGCGCTTACCGGGAAGATTCTAGCCTAAGTCCATCGTGGGTTGCAGCTGCCTGGGAGAGCAGAGCATGGCGGCTGTCCGGTCCCTCTGGAAGCAGTGCAGAGTCTGACCTCACTTCCTCTTCCGCCCAGCATCCTATTCTGTTTATTCCACCCACCAATGCTTTAACCTATCAGGGCCAAGCAGTTTCTTTATTGCTCAGCCAATGAAATCAACAGATTGATATATGACACTCCCACATCAATCTATGAGATCCATTGCTCATGTCTGGCCTCTAAATGGTGGAGTGCAATAGAGTAAAGGGAGCTGAAAGCAGCTTCAAGCCCCTTTCATAAGAGTGTCAATACCGATCATTAGCAGCACCTCAAATCTTAATTCCCCACCCCAAAAATGTCAAACCTGCTGTGGTGTAGTACCTTCATTTTGTTTATCTTGGCAATTTCATGTACCCCAGGCTAGGTTCAAATACACTATGTTCTGTGGCAACCTCTCAAGTGTTAGGATTACAAGTGGAAGCCATCACACTGGCTTGATACTCTGTCCCCTAATACCATTGACCTGACAACCCCTGATACTCTTTACCCCTCCTCTTGCTCCATTCTGTCCTGTGATAACCAGCCTCTACATCTCTATTCTGGTTCTCTTGGCTCCAAAGGAAAATAAATGAAAGCCATTTTAACCTGAAAGTGTAGTTTCACTATGTGCTCCTAAATCAGTAAATTCTGCCTATAGCCCTCCCCGCATCCCCCACCTCTCCACTGACCCTGCTCCCAACATCATGCAACCTCTGCATATTAAATCTAACAGACCCTTTCAGTCCTGTCCTTCTGTCCATCCCTAATCACTCCACCTTTGCTGAAATGTGTTTCCTCTTTGGTTTCTGCACAGCCTGGCAGCCTTTCAAGGATTCCATCTCAGCAGACAGATGCAGACTCAAAAAGTTTGTAGACCTTCAATCTAAACCAAGACACAAATACAGCTAGCAAAGATCTAGCATATGCTTTCATTTAGTTTTTAGTTAAAATTATATTTAGTATTATTATGGGGTAGCTACATGCATGTCAGGGCATCTGTGGGGGTTCAGAGGACATCTTTATGGGGCTGGTTCTCTCCTTCCACCTTTATGTCGATTCCAGGAATTTATCCAAGGTTCTCAGGTCTGCACAGTGCTCTTTATCCACTAAGCCATTTCATCCACCCAGCAAATTCTCTTCCTATTGCAATTTGTTGTCATTCACCAGTTGCCAACATTTTTCCTAGGTGTAGGGTCTCTATGCATTGTCGGCATAAAGCATGGGTGTGTGTGTGGGGGGGGTCTGTTCTGGAATGAACAGGAACCAACAAATCCAGGGCACACATCTGATGGTGACCCCAGAGGGGACAACGAAAAGCAGGGGTTTTCCAAGGCCAAATGCAGAGGATTGCATAAGTTGTTTTATAAATCAATTATCGTTGGCCACAAAGGTCAGTACCATGGGTGCCATCAGGTAAAAGTTGAATGATAGTGACTTATCGGATGATAGTTCTCCATGTGTGGCAACAGTGACCATTGTGCAAGGTTGTGGTTTCCAAAGAGTCCTCGTAATAACTTGGGTCTTTTATTTTGTTTTATTGGCTCTTGTTGTCATAGTTGGGTTAGCATTTTCATGACCTCCTGGCCTCTGGCTCCTCTTACTAAGATGAGCCCATTTTGGAACCGAAATTGTTCAACTCATCTAGAAGTCAGCGTGCTTGTGTCCTGTGCACACAAAAGCATTTGGAAGTCCACGGTTCTCTAGACCTACAGCCTTTCACCAAAGAGCCTAACGCTGCCTACTCCAGCTATGCTTGACCTGTCCCCAGTATAAAAGCCCTCAACTCTAGCTTCCATGTACTCAACTCTGCACAGCACCTCATTCATCTTCCACAGTTGAGCAGAAGTCACATCCTGGATAGGCACAAGTGCCCCTGTGGCCCCCATCCATAACCACAGTCATGCTCACCTCTGTGTTGGAACTAATATCTTGGGAGCAGTAAGTTTAAAACCTTCAAAATCTATTAACTATATGATCCACTAGCTTTCGCCAACGCAAAAGCTAGGAACACCATCAGACAGCATCTTAGGCCTACAGAAGAGCCTCCCCTATAACCTGGGTCACCCTCGAAGATGCCCTCCAATGTATGTTTAGACTTGCCTGGATCTATGACTTTCTTTGTTCTGTAAAACTTCAGAACTTCTTACAGAGAAACTCTGTCTCAAAACCCCAACTGGGCAGTGGTGGCACAAACCTTTAGTCCCAGCACTTGGTATTATGGTTTAAATAAAATGCTGTGGATCCCCAAGTGGCTGCAGCAGTCCATGAGACCATGCTGCAGGTCCCCAAGCAGCATCAGGCAGTGGGCAGCGGGTCCCAAGACACAGCAGACCACGAAGGCAGCTGGGTCCCAAGCAGGAAGCCACGAAGTGGGTGAGAGACCAAAATGAATAGGCATGCCATGCAGAGTGAAGTTGGATATTTATTTAGTGGGTTATGGAAGGGAAGGGGAGAAAGGGGAAGAGGACAGAGAGAGAAATAGAGAGAGAAACAGAGAAGGGGAGGGGGAGAAGTGGGGAGAAGGGAGGACAGAAGCTGTCTCTTTGAGAGAGAAAAACTGAAAAGGGAGGGACTCAAGCTGGAAGCTGCCTTGGCAGATGGGGTGGGAGTGTGTGTGTCTTATCTCTTAAAGAGACAGAGCAGACCATCACACTTGGGAGGCAGAGGCAGATGAACTTCTGAGTTCAAGGCCAGCCTGAGGAGCAACTTCCAGGACAACTAGAGCTACACAGAGAACCCTGTCTCAAACAACAACAACAAAAAGATAGGTGAACTTTTTCTTGCATTGACAAGATCTTGTCTCACAAAAAAAATGGTCAGCAAGGGGCAGGACTGTTACAGGTATACCAACAACACCAACAGTATTTTCTGTCTTGTCTCTTTAGCTAAAAGTAGTTACATATAAGTTTTGGGTTTTGTTTTTTGTTTGTTTGTTTTATGGGGTTGGTTTTTGTTTTGTTTTATTTTTTGATTTTTTGAGACAGGATTTCTCTGTGTAGTCCTGGTTGTCCTGGAACTCACTTTGTGGACCAGACTGGCATCTACTTCTTAGATATCTGCTTGCCTCTGCCTTCCAAATACTGGGGTTAAGGGCTTGTGCCACCATGCCCAGCTAACGTGCCAGCTTTTAAAAGACAATATTTACATACAAAATTTTGAAAGACAATATTTGACTTTCCCAGTTTCTATGGCAGAGTTCATGATGACCCGTATCTACCACAAAATGGCACTTAAAGTCAGCTTAACCCTTTGAGTTACTTGGGGACATAGCTCTCTTGTCTGTCTTTCCTTCATTCTTGAGGACAAAGGATTTATTGTTGCTTATAAGTTACAGTACATCACTGAGAGAAATCAGGGCAGGAACCTGAAAGCAGAAACCAGCAAGGAATGTTTCTTTATGTCTAGCTGGCTTACAAACTCATGTTGTGAGCGACCTTTTTGGGGTGACTACTGCCACAATCCTAGCCGCAGCGGGTTCACACGTTCCAGGGTAGCAGTGTGAGGGTTAGAAATGTTAGGTAGGAGGAACAGAGATAAGAAAGAAACACAGAGATATAGGATAGTGTGCGCATGCGTAGTTACATCCACTATGACTCAGCTAAGCCCTTGCACACATGGGTGAGCCCATCATCTGCATATGACGTAGCCATGTCAACCCCCTGTGCATATGCGCTAGGCAGCTTTTAAAAAGCCAGACGTGCCATCTTTCCCTGTCTCTCTGCATACTGATTCCCCAGGCCTGTATACACCCTCTCTAATAAATTCCTAAGCAGGTTTGTTGCAAGTTCCATGTTTTCTTCTTACTCACACCAGGTAATTTCACCAGTCACATCCACAGGCCAATTTGATCCAGATAATCCCTCAGTTCGGACTCACAGGTCTTTGTCTAGACACACATACAGAAGGAAGGAACCTGAAATCAGGCATGCCTTTAATCCCAGCTGTCCTAGTCAGGGTTGTTACTGTTGTGATGAAACACCACGGCCAAAAGCAAACTGGGGAGGAAAGGTTTATTTGGCTTACACTTGCACATCACTGTTCATCATCAAAAACAAAATGAAACAAAATAAAACAGCCTGTTTACCTTCAGTAGAAAAAAAAAACAAACAGAAAATGTTTCCTTCGGTCATGTTGGTTGTTTTGTTTTTAAGATATAGCCTCAGCCAGGTGGTGGTGGCAGTGCTTGCCTTTAATCCCAGCACTTGGGAGACAGAGGCAGGTGGATCTCTGTGAGTTCAAGGCCAGCCTGGTCCAGAGAGCTAGTTCCAGGACACCTAGGACGGTTACACAGAGAAACCTTGTCTCAAAAAACTAACTAAATAAACAAATTATTTTTATTTTATTTATGTGTATGTGTGTGAGCCTATGCGAGTTTATGCACACCATATTCCCTCACATGTTTGAGGGGCCAGAAGGCACTGGACCTGCTGGAACTGGAATTACTGGCTGATTGACATGGGTGCTGGGATCCATATGCACCTTTACTAGGAGAATAGTAAGCACCCACTGAGTTATCTCTCAAGCCGCACCCTCTTTCCTCCCATTCTTTTTTGTTTTTGTTTTTGTTTGTTTGTTTTTTAATTTTCAAGATGGTTTCTCCGTAGCTTTTTGGTTCCTGTCCTGGAACTAGCGCTTGTAGACCAGGCTGGCCTCGAACTCACAGAGATCCGCCTGCCTCTGCCTCCCGAGTGCTGGGATTAAAGGCGTGCGCCACCACCGCCCGGCTCTTTTTGGTTTTTTGATTGTTTCATTTGCAGGGACAGGAGGAAGCTTTTTACAGTGTCCCTGGTCTTTAAATCACTCCAGCTGAGAAGAACTTTGACCCTGATCCTCCCCCGCCTTTTGTGTGCCTGTTCCTGGAAAGACTGGACCAAACGAAAGGTCACTTAGACCCAGCATTGACAGCAGAACAAATGACCTCACCCAAGATTAAGCCAACTACTTTTAGCGGCTCTTTACAGGAGTACAAGAGTCTATAACAGCACGGATTGATACAGGAGACACTCGGGATGAAAGGTTAATATTATTACAGATTTACCAACAAACTGGCTTAAGGAAATATGAAGTTGTACAAACTAGTATTCTGAAAAAAAAAAAAAAAAGCAGAGTATAATATAATCCAAGACAAGTTCCATGCTCACTGGACTTGTTAGAAACTGTAGGGAAAGTTTAGACTTGTTCAGAAGAAGCTTGTGTTGGGATTCATTCACAAAGCCAGGTGCAGAGGCACCGGGGCGCACACCTGTAATCCCAGTACTTGGGAGGCCAAGGCAGGTGGACCTCTGTGAGTTAGATAGCAGCTTGGTCTGCAGAGTGAAGTCCAGGACAGTCAGGGTTATGTAGAGAGATCCTGTCTCAACAAGCAAATTAACAACAACAAAAGATTGGTTCACTAAGATTAGACCCTATTCCTCTATCAAAGAAGGCGCCTCTATTGGGCAGTTTAAGGAGGACAGCACTGGGTTCATTAAGATCTAGTTCTCTTATCAGAAAAAGCATAATTCTGTCAGGTCGGCATGAGGGCCATGAGTAATGACTAGTTGAACAACACTGGTGTACTTTAAAAGTAATTGGAACAGTATCTTTGCCATGGCTCCAGGGACTTGAACCTGACTGGGGTAGAAGGGAATGAAGAAAGGGAAACACAAAGACACATGAATGGGAAACCTGCGTTCTGGGGCACTGGACTCTCTGATGGAGAAACAGCAGCATCCAGGGAGATTAGCATGCTTATTAAATACCGCTAAGCAGCAAGGCAGGGCTATTGCACACAATTTTAAGAATAGGTGGGTTATTCCATACAGATAATCAAGGTGATAGGATTTGCAGGTCTAACTAACTCTTTTAGGAGCAGTCTCTGTAGGGGCGAGATCTTCAGGCTGTAGACATCCAGAGGAAACAAGCTGTGGTGGACATTTTCTGCAAACACAGCATTCACACCTGGAACAGACAGGAAGATTTTGCCATTTCCCTCTGAGTCTGGGCTTTCAGGATCTTCGAAGTGGACATGTCCATATCAATAACATACATTCCTTCCCTGGGACTTCACACACTCCAGGCTTCATCCACTCCCCACAACTATGCAAATCTCACACTTAACCAAATTGGCCACACTTGCACTTTTCTGTCTCTCTTTAATTGCTTAAAGTACTGCTTGGGAACCTTGGACTTTTAAAACCTTAACGACCTATGTAAGTATCACATATATCTAGCGTCTTATATGTTTTCAAAGCTAAGCCTAAAATAAGTAATTAGAAAATGAGCTATAAAATTTTTTTTGTGTGTGTGGCTAGTTTCTCTTTTGGCATTAGACAGAAGTGGACATGTGTTAAAGAGCTTTTACTCATCCCCTGAATGCATAGACTAAATTCCCATAGAGTGGGGATTAACCTGTTCCTTCAGAACAACTCAGTGTAACAGACCCCCAGACCATAGTAGGAACCAAACCTTAGCACAGCTGATGTCATGACAGTAGACCATCATCCTCAGCTCGCAGACAGCAGCACCTGCTGAAACTAAAACAAAGACCTAATCCATCCAAGTCCACAGTTCTAGAAAAGTTTCTAAATGTACTAACTTTGCTTTTTTGGTATCTGTAGTTCCACTTCTGGACAACTTGTTAACTGAAGTATGTCAACCCAGGACATTGCTTAAAAGTTCGCCCAGAGAAAGGGACTGGGAATCCCAGAGACTGGGATTCCAATTACCCAATGAAGTCTCTGGCCCGCTAATAAAGACTTTCTATTGGCTTAAGTCCATGTTTGAATGGTTTTCTCTGGTGAATACCCTAGCACAAAAGGAAGCTGTGTTACTGAGAGGCTTATGTCTGCAAAGGGGATTACCCATAAAAGCTGTGTCTCTGAGCTCTCTCCCCAGTTTGCAGGCAGCTCAGCTAGCTGCAGAGTCTCCTGTCTGCATCAGTTTAAACAACTTGGGGGACTTCCTGATACTTAAGAGTTATATACTTCTTGAGTTTACACAACTTCAGGGACTTCCTGATACTTATGAGTTATACACTTCCTGAGTCCTAGTTTTGTTTCTTCCCATTATTGAATGAGCCTCTCTCCTGGAGGGCAAGTTTTCATTTAGAGGAAACTGCTACACAACATCCTCCTGCCCCAACTCTGGATGCTGGTTGATGCCACCTAGGTTGGGTTCCTTGTTTAATCTGTTTCCTGACAGTGGAAGATTGGAAGGGTAGAGGCTGAAGGTGATTCCATACCTCAAACACTCATAATGTCTTTTTCAAAGACAATAATCCTAACAGTTTAGCTTGTAAACCTTTATTGGCTTCATTTTTATTCCACAATAAACACTTTATGTCACAAAATACAATAAAAGAACTGATGAGATGACAATAAGAGTTGATTCCTACACAGAAAGGCTTAAGAGAACAGAAAATAAGACAAAAAGCTGGTGGTCTGGCCCAGACTGGCGGCGTACGCCTTTAATTCCAGCACTGGTAGGCAGAGGCAGGTGGCTCTCTGTGTGTTTGAAGCCAGCCTGAGTGACACAAGACCCTGTCTCAAAAACAAAACAAAAAAACAACCAGAAAAAAAAAAAACCAGTCATTGCCAAGTTGTTTTCCTTGAGGGCGAGGACGTGGAGACTGAGCACAGGAGGGTGATAAGAAGTTAGTGCCAGGTACAGCCATAACTGTCTTGTGTAAGGACTGTGGCACAGGCTCCCTTGTTACCCCGCCAACTCAAACTGCCTTGTTTGGACAGTTTGGCTGTTGTTGCTGGAACCGTGCGTGGGAAAAACAGCACAATTTCACCTCAATGATTGGGAATTTTGCTTTTGCATTTCTTCATTTGTCTATAGACACTGCTGCCCAGGCCAGCCTCAGCCTCCAACCTGAAGTCTTCCTGCCCCAGTTTTCCTCGTGCTGAGATGACAAGTTTGTGAGTGGACTTTTAGGGTGTGTGACTCCATTTTTATTTTCTGAATTGAGTCAGCCCCCTGGTCCTGACTCCATTTGTGTCTGGTTAGACCCTTCTAGGCCTGCTACCCCTGTGATGGCCACATCACGTGGGCAGTACATTTGGGCTTCTCCATGAACCTTACAATGGTACAAATGTGTTAATCAAAGTAGACTAACCATAAATTAAAATAACTGAAAAAGGTATAAATCGAAATTAATTTTTGTATTGTGACTGAAATTACTATGTTCTGCCAAAACAGGTGTTACAAGATTACTCTGATCCTCACTTAAGATTTATGTAATTGTGGTCTATATGATCTTTTATCTGTTCTTTTGTCTTTATTTATTTATCTATTTCTTTATTTATTCTAGGTTTTTGGGGGTTTTGTTTGTTTGTTTGTTTGTTTTCAAAACCAGGCTGGCCTCAAACTCAAATAGATCCGCCTCTCCTGCCTCTGCCTCCCAAGCGTTGGGACTAAAGTCATGCACCACCACTGTCTTTTGTGGTTTTTACTTTTGAGGCAGGGTCTCTTCACAAAGTCCCTGCTGACCTGGAGTGCACCGTGACATCCTGCCCCTGACTTCTGACTGCTACTGTTAGATATGGGGATTAGGTCAAACTGCTACGGTTTTTCTTTCTTTTTCTAAATTTCATTTTGCATTTAATTATTTACTGGTGTGTGCACATGGTACATTATGCAGCGTTCTCAAAACAACTTGAGAAGGTTGGTCCTCTCTGCCCACCATCTAAGCTCAAGAGCTCAAACTTGTTTTTTTGAGACAGTGTCTCATTTAGTCGCACAGGTTGACCTTGAACAAACTCTGTAGCCCAAGCAGATCTTGAACTTGCAGTCTTTCTGCCTCAGCCTCTGAAGTAGCTGAGATTGCATAGCTGCCCTACCGGGTCCAGCTAGTGAAGGTTATCGTGAGACTTAATATTGACAAGTATTTTCTAAGATGAATACTAACCTTTAGTTCTGGGTTTTTCACAAAAACAACTTTTAAAGAAATCATTTCTTCTGTTGCCGCCTTGGGTGGGTCACTAGTCTAGAGGTTGTAACCCACCCTGCAGCTAGTTATTCCAGGATCTCGGAGGGACGCTACCTGGAAGGGAATGAGCTAGGATAGAAGAAGGAGGCCAAGCAGATTTGTCAAAGCCTCCGTTTATTAGGATCATGGTTGCTGTTTATATAGGCCCTGAGTGAGGACTTTGGGGGGCAGGGAAACTGGATTCTTGCCGCGTGTTCCAGGTCACATGGTTCAGGTTCGTCTCGTAGGCCAAGAGGTTACATTCGGACAGGTAAGCCAAGAAGTCACGAGTTGCCACACCTGGTTCCCTGGATAGCTGGAATGTGAGGCGTGTTCTGCTAACAGATTAACAGTTAATTGGGTGGGGGGCAGATTCTGTCACTAGAACATAATTATGGGTGTGAGGTTCCCTGCAGACTCCCCAGGGTGATGGTTCCTGTAATGATTTTTAGGGGGGAAATGGCTCGTGACATTCTTCAAATTTCAGTTCTTTGAAAATCAATAGAATGAGGCTGGAGAGATGGCCCAATTGTTTCTGAGCACTTGTTTCTCTTCCAAGGAACCCACCATATTGGATAGCTCACAAATACCATGGGAAGTCCAGCATCCTTTTCTGTCGTCCACAGACACCTGGACACATAATGTAGAATTTCACACAGACATTCATATACATTTTAACTCTATGTACTGTATATCTTTTCCCCTGTCAATCAAAACCACAGAGAGCAGTTAGCAAAATGCTAGGAAGTAGTAATTACCCAACAAAATTTCACTATATGAGTGTTTTGCATTCCCTTAAGTCAGTGGTTTTCAACCTTCCTAATACTGCTACCTTTCAGTGCAGTTTCTCATGTTGTGGTGACCCCGAACCATAAAATTAGTTTCATTGCTACCTCATAACTGTAATTTTGCTATTGTTATGAATGGTAATGTAAACATCTGATATGCAGGATATTGTGGATGTGACTATTGGGTCCCTTGAGGACAGACCTTTGTACCCCTACTTGATCTGTTTTGTACTCTTGTGGTTGGTTGTCCCAAAAACAGGAACAAAAACAGGAACAATCTGCTGTTTTCAGCAAGTTTCTAAGGATGTTTACCCCTAAGCCATGTGAGTTGCAGTGGTGAGCTTCCTGCTTTTGCTGGCTCGGCTTCCCCTGCTGAGAGCTATATATACTGTGTGAGACCATGGAATAAAGGCTTGCCTGCAGAACCTGAATTGTGCTGTGTGTTAATCCTGACATCCCTCGCTCAGAGAACTACAGTTACCGTGCTGGCATGGCAGCGACATCCAAAGGGGTCACACCCCACAGGTTGATAACTGTTTGCCTTAAATGAATTCCATCTACAGCTGCCAGCTACAGATGCTTCCTGGGGGCCGGCAAGATTGCTCTGCTGGTGAAGGTTCCCTGCCAACAAACCTCAGACCTGAGTTCATCCCTGGGATCCTCATGGGGCCAAGAGAGAACCAATTCTTGAAAGTTATCCTCTGGACCTCCACACATACTAAATAAATACATAAATGAATAGACAATTATATGTGTATATATATTTATGTTAGTTTTTCGAGACGAGGTTTCTCTGTGTAACAGCCTTAGCTGTCCTGGAACTAGCTCTTGTAGACCAGGCTGGCCTCGAACTCAGAGATCTGCCTGCCTCTGCCTCCTGAGTGCTGGGATTAAAGGTGCACCATCACTGCCCAAGTAGAAATATTTTTTAATCCATGCATAAACTAATTTTCCAGAAAGTTCATCAGGAACCCTGGAAGGGATGTGCATCTCCTCAGCTTGCTCTTTACCAGCCAATCAATGTCCAGCCCATTCTCTCTGCCTCTTTTGACCCCACAGTGCCTTTTTAAACAGGCATGTTTAAAGTGTTCTTCCGAAGAGCCAAGCTAACAGATGGTGTGTTACAGACAGGAAGACGGCAACCCAGCCAAGTGTGTCTACACTGTCTCATCATTCTCGTTCAGTCCTGAGAACAACAAGCTCCTTTTTTCCTTCTTTAAGCTTTTGACGTCTTCTCCCTTTCAGCCCTAGCTGTCCTAGAACCAGCTCTATAGACCAGGCTGGCCTCAAAATCACAGAGATCCACCTGCCTCTACTTTGCCCATCCCTGTTATGTTTCCTGTCAGGACAGTCTATCACAACAACAGAAATGAAACGGGGAGAGAAATCATTTAATTGTAATACTCCATAACCCAAATAGGGACCTGGCTGGTCCCACATACTGGCTGTCCAGTTAGTCTGTCAAAGCTGGGAGAAGACACGAAATGATTACGTCAGAAATTAAGGACTCTTTATGACAGCATTTTTTTTTAACAAATATTTTTTGACTATTGGAATCAAAGTAAGCTCATTTTTCTCCTTTTTTATTCATCCTAAGGAATGGTATACAGCCTTTAGGCAGGCTTCACACATAAATAAGTGAAATTACCTGCCGCGAGTGAGAAGGAAACACGGAGCACACAACAAACCCACCTAGGAGTTTATTAGAGGGGGTGTGCACAGGTCCGGGAAGTCAGTGTGCGGAGAGAGGGAGGAAGATGGCGAGTCCAGCTTTTAAAAACTGCCTAGCGCATGTGCACGGGGGTTGATGTGGCTATATCATTTATTTAATTTTTTGGGATTTTTCGAGACAGAGTTTCTCCGTAGTTTTTGGTTCCTGTCCTGGAACTAGCTCTTGTACACCAGGCTGGCCTCGAACTCACAGAGATCTGCCTGCCTCTGCCTCCCGAGTGCTGGGATTAAATGCGTGCGCCACCACTGCCCGGCTAATGTCGCTATATCATATGCAGATGACGGAGCTCACACATGCGCACAAGGGCTTAGCCGAGTCATACGTGGATGATATAATCCATGCATGTGCACAAGGGTTACACTAAATCATATGTGGATGATGTAATCCACACATGTGTGCAAGGGCTACGCTGAACCATACATGGGTGATGTAATCCATGCATGTGCACAAGGTCTTAGCTGAGTCATACGTGGATGATGCAACCACGCATTGCGCAAGGGCTATAATGAGTCATACATGGATTGGGGGGGGGACTTTAACATGGGGGGCATTCGGCACTTCTGCCTGAGGGCTTGTCTGCACCTGCATGAACCCTAGAACCGGGAAGTATCAGCCTTACGTGGCTGAAATCATTACAATAAGGTCATCAGGACAATCCCCCACAGACATGCCCAACTGTTAGAGGACCCTGCTGCCTAAGGTTGCAGTTTACCGTGTCTGTTCAGTTCTCTGAGCTTGTCGCAAGCAAAATGAAAGACTCCTTCTCCCAGCAGGGGCTTCCTGCTCTCTGCCTGGCCTTATTTGGAAGATGTCCCTGAGCTTGGATGCCTGTCTTATCTTAAGAGGGACCTTTGACATAGTTCCCTGCAAATGCTCTCCCCTGCAGTCTGTCTGATAACTAGGTGCTGTGCTCCCATCAGTATGTTGGGACCATGCTGCCAAATGCAGACAAAGCATACTGTGAGCACCTACTAAGTGATGGCCCCGCTGCTGTCCCTGTCCCATACATTCCCCTCACTCGGGAATGAAGTTGACCAATCTTACTGACACTGACTCGTGGAAGGCTATTTCCATTGTACTCTCAGCCCTGGCCAAGTCCTGTCCACTGCCTCTGCTTCCTTTGTCCTCGTAGCGTGGTGGCCCACAGACCATGAGAGAAAGGGAAACCCCACAGCCAACTAGATCCTGACCACCAACCCTTATGCAACTGAGCGTTTACTCCTGTTCTTCAGGGTTCCTAAGGTGGCTCTCAGTGAGGTTTTGAGGATGCCGGCTGAGTTATGAGAAGCCTATTCAGAGGGACACAGAGAGCACCCACATCTCATTGAGACACTTACATATAGTCTCTGGATCAACCCTAAATTCCCATACAATGTGACCGAAAGCTAGGAGTGAACTGCCTGACCATTTAACTGCTATTTCTCTGCTTCTTTAAACACTTGTTTTCTGTATATATGTCACAATTGTGGGGTTTTGTCCTAAAAAAAAAAAAAAAAAAAACTCAGATCAACTGGAGGTCTGGGTTACTTCCTGCTAATCTGCTTGGGACAGTTCCACCCATGGTTAAAATGACTCCCTTTAGCCGGGCAGTGGTGGCGCACACCTTTAGTCCCAGCACTAGGGAGGCAGAGGCAGGCAGATCTCTGTGAGTTTGATGCTAGCTTGGTCTACAAAGCAAGTTACAGGACAGCTAAAGCTATTACACAGAGAAGCCCTGCTTTGAAAAACAAACAAAAAAGACTCCCTTTACTCTGTCTGAGAGTGAGGGGGTGGGAGGGGACTTCCTTCAATTTATTCAGGCATCTCAGGAGCATTTCTCTTTGACAAGAGGAGCCAATATGAGTGACAGTAGCCCAGGAACACAGGTTTAGGTTATCTCAAATTTGTTGTTGCAACATGGCAACAGTTTCAGTTGTTATAGTAACAGAATGAAGAAAGTCACAAATCAAAACACTTTTCAAATCTATTGGTGGGAACCGCAGGCAGGGGTTATGGCAGAGCGGAGAAACAATTGCTACAGGCCTCGGAGCCTATGGGTCACAATCTTAGCTTTGGAGTTGATGGGAGCTCATGGTCTACTAAGTAAATACATCCCGAAAGGTTGTGCCTGATAGTCCAAGGGTTTCTGGTCAGACACACAGGTGAGCAAGGAATGATTGTGGAGGGGGACTAAAAAGAAGCCAAGATAAATTGTAATTGGTCTCTGGACTTGCAAATACAGCCTCCTCATAATAATGAATTTCTCACCAGTTCATCAATACTGTGAAAGGATCAAGTAA
Organism: Alexandromys fortis; assembly: GCF_014885135.2. Classification (NCBI taxonomy): domain Eukaryota; kingdom Metazoa; phylum Chordata; class Mammalia; order Rodentia; family Cricetidae; genus Alexandromys; species Alexandromys fortis. The sequence goes on along the minus strand of NW_026067941.1, from coordinate 6,278,572 downwards.
GGTATGGATATTTCACAAGGTGAAGTGGTTCCCTGCCTTTTCTAGAAAGAGCCAGAGATCTTCCAGGCACATAGGAACTGCTGGCGTGGCAGGGCACAAAAAGGCAAAGGTTCGCCCATATTGGATTCTTGCTGAAGTCATTTCAGGTTTAATTAGAATTTGATCTCCTTGATGGAGAACCCACAGAAAATTACCCAACTGTATTCTAGGAATTCAAGACCAGGATGTCCGTCCTATCTAACTTATTTTAGCCCGTGTGTGTGTGTGTGTGTGTGTGTGTGTAACCTCCTACCGTTAATGGCTTATCTTAGCTTTTGTTAAACCCCTTACTTCATCAATGTCCCCTCTGCAGATGCTGAGTGAGATGCCAAGATGTGACTTTTTTGCCTTCAAAAACTCTGTGCTCTGGAATCTCACCCATGTACCCAAATACCTAGGACAAAGACTTTCATTTGGCTGTACCTGTGTCTGAGTAATCATTTCTGATGGGCTATCTGTAATAGTGGGTGAGAAGCAGGAGAGAACGGACTGGGAAAATTGATTTCATCTTAATCCTACGTAATGATTGTGCTACTACTGAAGGTGTTGGGGTCAGAGCCTGGGCCCTGCCAATCCTAACAAGCTGGGTTTCACAACCCATCTTTAGTAGGCCAACTTAAGAGGCTGGCGATTGTGAAATGCAAAGAAAGGAGATTTATTCAAGGTGTCCACATAGATAAAGGAACAAACAGATGACTGGTGAGCGTCCAGTCCATCTTTGGAGTCCTTGTTATTCCTTGGAAACTACAGCTCCCAGACTTCTCCTGGATTACTGTCACCTGTGTGCGCGCTGGCCGCGCCCAGGTGAAGACCATTCCTCCCAGATAACCTTGCGCCCCCCGTTAAAAGCGAGCGTCCACGAGGTTTCGCTCTCTCTTGGCCCTTTTCCCCCCTACCCTTGTGTGTCGCACGTCCCACCCCTTACTGTGTTCCCCTCTCCCCATTAAAACGCACCCACGTGGGAGCAGCGTGTCTGTCTCTTCCTTTGCGTCCCGTCTATCCTGTGTTTGTCCACACACCCACGCCGCCCCGCCGCCGTTTTTAAAAGGAATAATAGTCCTGACCTATGTTGTCTTATTTGACCGCTATACAAACATTAAGTGTAAATGTGCACACGTATCACACATATATTTACAAAGAGAAACTTGTTTCTCCTCCCTTTGGCTATCAGACTTGAAGCAATGAACCCCAAAGAATTAAATGTCCCTAGATTTTCATGCTGGAGGAAAGGAGAGGTGCCCGCCAATGAAGGAGACCGACTCCCAGGAAGAGACCAATACATACCTCAGTTAACATGTATAGTGTCTTATTTCTGGTCATTGTTTCAACTTTTTCATGAAATTGTAACACTGCTACAGAAAAGGTGAAGAGAAATTAAAAGTCCTTCACTCCTGAATTTGGCCAAACTATAAATAAATAAATCATCCTTTATTAAATTCCTTGCTCCTTTCCTGAAGAAGCGGGGACCTGGGGGCCTATGAAATAACTCAGTGGGTAAGGTGCTGACTGGCAAGACTGAAGGGCCGTGTTCCATCCCTGGGACCCTCATAGTGGGAGGAGAGAACTGAGTTTGTAAGTTGTTCTGTATCCTCCATGGAGGAACGCCGACATATGCATGCACGCTGGCACATTTGCACACACACACACTACAAGTGTCTTAGGGTTTTTTTTTTCTTAAGATTTTTTTTAAGATTTCTTATTTATTTATTTATTATGTATACAACATTCTGCCTCCATGTATGCCCGCACCCCAGAAGAGGATGCCAGGTCTCATTACAGATGGTTGTGAGCCACCATGTGGTTGCTGGGAACTGAACTCAGGACCTCTAGAAGAGCAGGCAGTGCTCTTAACCACTGAGCTATCTCTCCAGCCCCCGTGTCTTAGGGTTTTATTGCTGTGAAGAGACACCATGATCACGGCAGTGCTTATAAAAGGAAGCATTTAATTGGGGTTTGCTTACAGTTTCAGAGGTTTAGTTCATAGTCATTGTGGTGAGGAGCATGCAGGCAGACATGGGGCTGGAGAAGCAGCTGAGAGTTCCACACGTGGATCCATAAACCGCAGGAAGATAGAGAGAACCTTTGGGCCTGCCTTGGGCCCTTGAAACTTCAAAGCCAACCCTTAGTGACATATTTCCTCCAGCTAGGCCACACCTCCTAGTTCCTTCAAATAGTGCTGCTCCCTGCAGACCAAGCATTCAAATCTATGAGACTATGAGGGCCATTCTTATCCACCACAGTAAGTAAATAAAATAAAAAACACAAAGTTGGCAAACCGAAGTGTATGGTAGTACACATCTTCAATTCCAGCACTCAGTAGACAGAGACAGGCAGACTTCCATGGGTTCAAGGCTAGCCGTCTACATATCTCCAGATCAACTAACTATTTAACTGTTAGGTCCCAAGAGGTGCCCCAGAATGACTCTCACTGGGTAAGCAGAAGGAGACTCTTATTGGGCAAACAGAAGCCTAAATTCAGCATTGTTTAAGAGGGCTCTGCTTCCTAGGAAAGTCACTAGTTGCCTTATCCACAGCAGCAGCCAACCACCCTCAGCAAGTGCATCTACCTCCTGCTTAACACAAACAGGGCACAATAGATCAAACCTCCCATGCTACTTCCCAGGCTGTTCTAGCCTGATCCTTCCCTCCCAATGCTACCTGTCCCCTGAAAACTGACAAAGTTTTCCCACTCTCCGAGGTTCTCTGTCCCCTCAGAGACAACCTGGCAGTTTGATTCCCCAAATAAACTTATCTTTCTACTCACAGAGTAGTCTAGTTTGGTGGTTTCACTATGCCCCTGCTTATATTAGCTAACAAATCCCTACGATATTTTTGAAAAGAAGCTGTGGTGGTTTGACTAGGAATGAACCCCATAGACTTGTGTGTTTGAATGTTGGCACATAGGAAGTGGCCAATTTAAGAGGTATGGTCCTGTTGGAGGAAGTGTGTCATTATGGGAACAGGCTTTAAGGTTTCATGTGTTCAAGCTATGCCCAGTGTGGCACACAGTCTCCTTCTGCTGCCTGTGGATCAAGATGTAGAACTCTCAGTTCTTTCTCCAGCACCATGTCTGCCTGCACACTGTCAAGTCCTGCCATGATGATAAAGGACTAAACCTCTGAAACTGTAAGCCAGCCCCAATTAGATGTTTTCATTTATAAGAGTTGCTGTGATCATGGTGTCTCTTCACAACAACAGAAGTCCCAACTAAGACAATTACTTTCATGCGATGGCATAGCTATATTTCAGTGGCCTACCACATTATCCTCACTGAAAGGAGACTCGATGCACAACTGACATGCTCTACTGGTTTCCCCCTTCATTATTCCCATCTTTCTCCAAAACCCCTGCTCCAGTGGGGTTGAGAAGCTGATTTGTGAGCCAAGTTTGCTCCTTTCCAATCTTTGGCTATTAAATTCCAATATTTATCTCTCAGACATTGTGGGGGAGAGAGAAGGGGGAACATTTGGAACATTGGTAACAGGGAGATAGTGTCTCCATCAAGGCAACCTGAAGCATAGATCTCTTTGAAAACGTAAGTCAGAGGCTGGGGATGTTTCCCAGCTGGTGAACAGTTTGTGTAGCATTCATAGGCTTTGGGTGCAAGCCCTACCACTGCATAAACCCCACAAGGAATTGGAAGATCATAAGTTCACAGTCATCCTTAGCTGTATGGGTAGAGTGAGGGCAGGCTAGGCTACATGAGACTCTGTCTAGAAAAAAGTGTGTGTGTGTGTGTGTGTGTGTGTGTGTGTGTGTGTATGTGTGTGTGTTGGGTAGGGGAGGGACTACAGCATCCTGGTTGCAGGATGTGTAGAAATGTAAGGGCATTTGGATACATGTCTCTCAACCGCCCCCAAGTGCACTTGATCTTTTATGGTCACATTTACTTCATTCTCCCATAACCACACACGAATTCCTTTTTCCCTTGTAAGATGCAAACAGCTACTCCCAGGTTTTATTTCTTCTCATCTGCTTAGCAACCTTATAGCTGGCACTTGAGAAATATCTCCTGCCTACCAACTTGCCCCAGTGTCAACACAGAACTAAGTGTTTCCTTCTATTGCCAACCCAACAGACAATGTCAACATAAATCATTAGCTCCACTTTAGGAAAATAAGAGACTGTTTATTCTGAGCGAACCAAGAGTGAGCATGGCCTAAGAACACAGATTATTTACCCTGGATGGCATGTTCCACCGTGGAAGAAGATGCATGGGGTTTTTTATTGTCACAGAACAAAGAAAATTCATGAATTGGTATATTTATTGACTGTATTGGTGGGGTCATTGTGCAAATCCTTTTTTTAAAAATCACGTTCTTCATTTATGATTGATGGATGCAAGTATAAAAAGTTTTATCTAATAACCATGAAAATACTGTATAAAATATAGAGGGTGATAGTAGAGCTAAGGATAGCACAAGGAAAAAATATTTTCTAGCAGATCTTGCTATATAGCCAGACTGGCCCTGAATTCCTATGGCCTCAGCTTCCAGAGTGCTAAGATGGTAAGTGTCTGCCGTGGGATAATGTTCTTGTACATTGTAAAGCTTTGTCACTCGTACTGGTTTAATAGAATGCTGATTGACCAGTAGCTAGACAGGAAGTATAGGCAGGGTGACCAAACTAAAAGAATTCTGGGAAGAGGAAAAGGAGAGATGCAGTCACAAGCCAGATGCAGAAGAAGCAAGATGAGACTGCCTTACTAAAAAAAGGTATCAAGCCATGTGGCTAAACATAGATAATAATTATTGGTTAATTTAAGTTGGAAGAGCTAGTTAGTAATAAGCCTAAGCCAAAGGCCAACTAGTTTATAATTAATATAAGCCTCTGTGTGTTTCTTTGGGATTGAATGGCTGTGAGACTGGGTTGGACAGAAACTTCCATCTACAGGTATGTTCTACCAAGCCCACCAGCCCAAGTCAGTTTTGACTCCTGCCTGCTATATTCTGTCTTTTCCCAATCCTGACCTTAGCCAAGGGCAAACAGTCAGCAGGCTCTGTAATATAGACAGTTTAATGTAATCTAATTCTTCTGAGAACTCTAGTCCGCACTACATACGAGAACAGAGTTTACTCAGGCCTCTGGAAAGATGACCATACAGGGAAAAACACAAATTCCACACCCTCAAAACAGCATTCAAGAGATCTAGGGTTCAGAGTTTGTTTGTTTTTTAATTTGTTGTTGTTGTTGTTAAGGATAGGACAGTTTTATTAGAGTTTACAAAAAACCCTCAGGGCAGGCAAGTTATAAACCATAGCAGCTGCCTGGAGGAAGTAAATAAAGGAAAGAAGAGCATGGAAACAGATTCCTCTGAATGAATAAATAAAGGGGAATCTGTAGTGTAGCTAGAGCAGGAAATTTATAGAATAAGAATGAATGTAACTTGGTGTAATGTAAAAGTATTTATTCTTGTGTGTGGTGTGGAAAATTACTAAGGTGAAATATTAAGAGACCATTTGCCCGTTTGAAGGCTGCACCCAGCAACAGTGATAACAAAGTAATCTTGCCACACAAGAGGGATCCCCACCCTTCTGTGGCCAGTCGATACTGAACCTAGGACACCTGGTTATTGAAAGGATCAAACGAGGGGCAGTTTCTTTTCTTTTCTTTTCTTTTCTTTTCTTTTCTTTTCTTTTCTTTTCTTTTCTTTTTTTTTTTTCTCGAGACAGGGTTTCTCTGTAGCTTTGGAGCCTGTCCTGGAACTCCCTTTGTAGACCAGGCTGGCCTCGAACTCACAGAGATCTGCCTGCCTCTGCCTCCCTAGTGCTGGGATTAAAGGCGTGCGCCACCACCGCCCGGCCCAGAAAGATTTCTGGAGAAAATGCACAGGAAGAGTATCTAATGACCTGCTACGTGCCTGAGTTTCCTCAGAAATGAGAATTACCTGAATGAAACAAAGGTGACTCTAGAGCTACCTTAGCTGGGTCATGACCTATGGTTAGGAAAGGGTCCATATTATATCAGAAAGGGCAGCATTAAACCAAGGTCTATGAGATTGTAAAGAGTTTAGGATAAGTTCTCATCCACCCACTTTTTTAAGCACTGCCATGTCCCAACTGCTGTGCTAACATGGAAGTGGACATCTAACTCTACATCAGTNAAGGTGTGCACCACCACCGCCCGGCCAAATATTTATTTATTTATTTATTTATTTATTTATTTATTTATTTATTATATTATGTGTATAGCATTCCTTCCATGTGTGCCTGCAAGCCAGAAGAGGGTACCAGGTCTCATGTAAGCCACCATGTGGTTACTGGGAATTGAACTCAGGACCTCTGGAAGAGCAGTCAGTGCTCTTAACCTCTGAGCCATCTCTCCAGCCATGAGGGGCAGTTTCGAACAGGCATAAAAGAGAGGGCTGAAGCAGGACGGTCATCTCACTTCTCATAATGGCTCTGGCACCAGGCCTCCGTGGAAAGAGAGAGCCTCCAAACCTACCTCCCGAAAAGCAGAAATATTAAACGCCTTACCCAAACATTTAATGCTCTGTCTCCTGAGTACAGAGCTTCATCTACCGAAAACAGACATTTAACGCCTTGCATCCCGAATGCAAAGCCTTATTTCCCGAGAGTGGACATTGAAGGTCTGTCTCCCGAGAACAGACTAGATACTCTGCCTTTCAGAACACTTTGCTATCCCGAGAGCAAAGCTTCGTCTTCGAGAGTAGAGAACTAAAAGACTTGTCTTCCGATTCTCAGTCACCAGAAAAGCCAAGTCTAAAGGCCCTACATTCTGAGATAGACTAGCACCAGGCCATAGACTACGCGGTCAAGGATTGATCCAGCACCCGATACCAGCTTGGAAAAGGACATCGGAACCTTATCTCCCGAGTGCAGACTATGGGGTCAAGAGTAGAGCCTCGCTATCCAGCCCCCGGTGCGGTCAGGCGTCCAGTCTGAAGAAATTCAAAAAGCCCCTTTTAAGCTGAAGAATACCAGGTCGTATGATGCTATTTCATGCGTGTATGAGAGGTTAAGAGAAAAGCATAGACGTGTTAATACATATGTTTAGTGTGTGACCTGTTAAGAGATATCTTATGGATAATTGATAAGATTAGGAAATGTTAATGGATAAGTTAAGGTTAAGAAGTGTTTTATAGATAAGTAATAGATAAGTTGTATTAAGGTTAAGAAGTGTATGAATAAGTGATAAGTTAGATTAAGGTTATGAATTGGTTTTATGTATTAGGTTTAGTAGGATTAATAATTGTGATACTGAAGTACCTGTGTGTTGCCCATTATCAATCCCCCATGCCTATTAAGATTATAACCCCATTGATGCATTGGATATTGAGGTTGCTAGTAAAGAATCATCATAAAAACAATTTTCTTGCTTGGTCTGGTCACTCATTGCTCTCTGGGGAGAAGGGCACAGAGTCCTCATAGATATTACTCGAAAAGAACCTGGAACTGAAGTCCCCCAGCTCATAACAGAAGGGGAAAAGCCAGGCTATTGAAACTGGGTTGAAGACACATGGTGAACAAGTAGACATGGCAGGGAGTGAGGCTTTAGAGAAAGAGTGAGGAAACCCAAAATATTGGTGGGAAATCCCAAAGTGTCATGGAAAGTGTTTGGAATCTATATTCTGAGGCCCCATTCCTGACCCTGCCCTCAGCACACCAAACAGCATCTACTCTGGAGCTGCCTGTTCCAAACACCACCCTCAGGGTGCCAAGTAGCAGCCCCTCCCCTAGAGTTGCTTTGCTCAAATGAAACCTAGATTTATTAACTCAGTTTGATTACCTTATTACATCAGCCGTGGCAGTTATCTAATAGCTAGGGATTCAAATTTTATCAGAAACATACTTAGAAAAGAGGCAGAAGCCTGATGGTAATGCACACCTTTAATCCAGCACTTAGGAGGCAGAGGCAGGAGGATCTCTATAAGTTCACTGTCGGTCTGTTCTACAGAGAATTCCAGTATAACCAGGCTACACAGAGAAACCTGTAATGGTCTGTCCTGTCCCTTTAAGAAACAAGCCCCACCCATTCCCCACCCCACCCCCACCCCCAGTCCACCAAGGCTAGCGAATCTTCAACTGCTTACAGCCTGAACTCTCTCTGCCCTATCTCTCTTAGGAAGAGGTGGCTGCTGCCCTGGCTCCCCTCCTCTCTCTCTCTCGCTCTCGCTCTCGCTCTTGCTCTCGCTCGCTCTCTCTCTCGCTCGCTCTCTCTCGCTCTCTCTCTCTCTCTCGCTCTCTCTCTCTTTCCCTTTGTTTCTCTCTCTCTCTCCCTCTCTCCCTACTTCCCTTTCCTTCCATAACCCACTGAATAAACTATAACCAAACCTTCTCTCTGCATGGCGTGCCTATCCTCCATCTCTGTCCCTCACCCGCCCTGGCTCCTCGTGGGACCTGCTGCCCCACCACCGGCCTGCTGCCTGGGACCCACAGAGGCCTCGGGTGGTGTGATTGGCCGCCACTCATTTCCTGCTATTGCCCTTCAGGGAACGGCACCATTTTACCATTATAAAATCCTATCCTGAAAATCCAAAAAAAAAAAAAAAAAAAAGTAAAGGTTATGCTTCTCTGAAAAATTCATAAAACCAGGAGATGACTGCCAGTAATAATCTGCTTAAATTAAACAAGTTGTTTTTACTTGATGTCAATGAGGATTTGCTTGCGTATATGTATACCACATAAGCCTACTACCCGAGGAGGTCGGAAGAGGGCATCCCTGGAACTGGAGTTACAGACAGTTGTGAGGCTCTGTGTGGTGCCAGAATCTATCTAACCCAGGTCTTCTGCAGAAGCAGTAAATGGTCTTATCTGCTGATTCATCACTCCTACCTCTGTTGGTCTTATTTTTGAGACAGGGTCTCATGTACCCAGACTGGCCTCAAATTCCATGTATAGTCAAGAGTAACCTTGAACTTCTGATCCTGCTACCTCCACCTCTGAAGTGCTGAGATCACAGTCATAAACCACAACACTTGCTTTGGTTTGTTTTAATGAGACTAGGAGTCAAACCCAGGGCCTCGGTCATGCTGAATGGGCCAACTGAGCTATATCCCTATTGCCTCTGTGTATGTGTCTGTTAATACACATATCCATATACCTCACCTTGTGTGCCTGTGTGCAGGCTAGCGGTCACCATCAGCCATTTTTCTCTATTGCTTTCCACCTTATTTTTTGACAGGTAATCTAGCTGAACCTGGAGCTTACTGTTTTCCAGAACTGGCAACCCCAGAGAACTGCCAATTGTCAAACCCATCTCCCTCCCTCAGTGCTGGGATGGCCTGCTCATGCTGCTTTACCCAGCTCCTCATGCCTGAAGAGCACACACACACACACACACACACACACACACACACACACACACATGCCAATATGATTTTATAGGTTAAAACATGAAAAGAATGATTCTGAAACAAACCATTTGTTACAAGTACATTACTTAAAATGCCGTACAATGGTGTTTTTCTGTTATTCCAGCACTCCAGAAGCAGAGGCAAGAGGATCAAGAACACAAGGGCAGCCTGGGCTACATAAGTAGAATCTGTCTCAAAAAAAAAAAAAAAAAAAAAAAAAAAAAAAAAAAAAAGAAAACCACGCACTTGAATTAAGTTGTGAGACATCTCTGCTATAAATTCCCAGATGTGAGTAAGATGGGCAGAAGGCTTTTGCCAGTGGTATCTTCATAGTGTCGGGGTTTCTGAGGAAATCGGCTGTGCTGGATCACCGTGACCCAGAGACTGTAGTCTCATGTGTAATGTTTCTCTGAGCTAAAGAACTTCGTGACCTCACTTTCGTGTGACATTTAAATCCTTTCTTAGGATTTTGTTATTCATATGTGTACAACGTAGGTACCACAGTGTGTTTAGAGCATTTTAGACACTCTCTCCCTGCCACGATGTTCTTAAAAGTGGGTGTGTGGGTGTGTGGGTGTGGGTGAACATGTACACAAACTGTAATACTGAGATCAAGAGCTGGCGTATTTAAGACAGCAAACCTGAAAGCTAGGGATTGCTACTGTGATTACATTAGACTGCAAAGTTTGAGTGCAAACTGCAAACAAGAGCTCCAACAGACAGACACGAGGGAAAGGGAAAAGGAAGAGGAATCAGGAACTGATTGCTAACAAAAGCCGTGGTCTGGAGGAAACAGGATAAGCCTGTCCAGACCCTGGAAACGACAGTGAGGAAGGAAAAGCAATTACCAGAACAGATGGGCGGAAGCTGAGCAGCTCACAGTGGCAGAGCCTCTATTTCTTCTTTTGCGATAAGGTTTTATTATTTATTTAGTTCTTAAGTCATATTAATTTATTGTGTGTTATATGGGTGCATATCCAGGCATGGATATGGAGGTCAGAGGACAACTCGTAAGAAGAGTTTTATGTCAGGTCCAAAGGAAGCTACAATTTCCCAAACTCCAAAAGGCAATCCAAATATCCCAAGATGGGCTTAGCACTGAAAATAGGGAGATTTCTGGTAGTTAGATAAAAGCTAGCATTCCTCAGGGTCTTGTGAAACTGGTTCCCGGTTGCCAAAGGAGTCATTTCCCTTATCTTTGGCAAAAGGCTCACTGGCCCTACCAGTAACAAAAGCCTGTGCTGCCTCTCGGCCTCTCGAGGTCCATGCTGGCCCTCTGGCTCCCTCAGCCCCTGTCCCCCACCCCAGGCCAAGGCTCATCTTCTCCTGAAGCCATTCTCTTTATAATTCTTGAAAAATGTCTCCCCACGCACTTCTCTCTGCTTCCCAGAGATACAGCCTTGGCTGTTTGGAATACATTTTCTCTTTTTCCACCCACGGAGCAGCCATTTTGGTCTCCTTACTGTGCCGTTCAGTTTTTGATTCCTACCTTGTAGATTCTGGGACTCAAACTCAGGTGTTAGGCTTGGTGACCAGTGCCTTGACCCACTGAGGCTTCTTAGGGTCCACTTTTACTATGTGACCTTGAACTTCTGACCTCAAAGAGATCATCTTGCCTCAGTTTTGCTGGCAGCTCAGACCACAGGGGCATTTTATTTGTGCCTAGTTCAGTTAAACTAATCTTTTGTTTGTTTATTTATTTATTTATTTATTCATTTTTATTTTTAAATTAGCCACTTTCAGGCAGCTAATAGAAGGCATATGATGTTTCCTTTTTTCTTTTGAGACAGGGTCTCATATAGCTCAACTGGTCTCAAAACCGCTATGTGTGTAAGTACAACCTTAATCTTCTGATTCTCTTGCCTCTACCTTCCCAAGTGTTATTAGTACAGCCTGCACCCCCACCTGTTTCATGTGGACCCCAGAGTGTCATGCATCCTGGACAAGGTATGTTCCCAGCCTGCACCTGTTATTTTCACTATTCTGCTACGAAGTCTCCCTTTTCACCAAAATGTTAGGCATACCTACCTGTCTCCTGGTAGCTGGAAGGAGCCTACCGATTGTTTTGCTATTCAGTTTCCCTCCTTTCTCTCCCTTCCACCCTGGGAATTAAACCCAGGGCATTTTGCATACTAGGTACCAGGTCCAAAGAAACGCCTTTTCTCACATTCCAAAGGCAGGAGGGACGAATGGCTATCTGTGGTGTCTACTAGCATCACAAAGTGCATGCTGGCTCCCTCAGTATTACCTGTTACACGTGCCAATGTCCATGCTATCTTCCGAGCTCTTCTTACCCCTTCCCCATACCCTAAACTCCATCAACTCACAAGATTCTGTCCCCCAGCTACTCATTCTCCCTATAACCCTGCTATTTTAATCTGCTTGCTCTCTGTCTTCCCTACCCCTGCTCTCCTTGTAACAGGGCCCCAGATCCTAGTGGCCCCTAAACCTTAGCATAACTGACTTCATGATGGAAATACCATTCAGGTCATAAAATTCTGCATGTAGACAGCACCACCTACCAAAATAAAAACAAAGATCTAAACCATCAGAGTCCATAATTCTGGGAAAATGTCTAAATGTACAAACCTTGCCTTTTGGCTTCTATAGTTCCACTTCTGGCTACCTGTTGTTAACTGAAGCATATCAACTCAGGATGCGGCTTTTTGTGCTTAAAAAGTCACCCGGAGAAAGGCTCGGGGCTACCCTGGGATCCCAATCACCTGCTTTAGTCACTGGCTGGCTAATAAAGACTTCCTGCTGACTTAAACCCACGTCCTGGCAGTATCCGGAGTTCTCCCTTTCTCTATGCTCCCCTTTCTTCTGCTCTGTTTCTTTTATGGCCTGGTTCAGTCTGTGGTCTACTGCCATGTTCAGTCTGTAACGGTGAAAGTAAAATGCTGCAGGTCCCCAAGTGGTAGCAGTGGGCAGTGGGCATGAGACCATGGCAGGCCATGGAAGCAACCACCCCAGGTATGATGGGGAAGTTCAACCAATCACATCTGGTTAGGGTGTGGCCGCCTGTAGCCCAGGTAGAAAAACCTGGGTAGGTAGGCATGTGGGTGAGCGTGCGCGTGTGCGCTCTCTCTACGACCAGTGCTCACTGGACCATTTTGGATTTCGGACCTTCCACTCTTGTAGCGTGTGAGTTCCCCCCACCTTTTTTTTTCTTTCTTATTTATTTCCCCATTTTCAATTATTAAATTATATCTGTTGTTCTTGAGCTGGTCTGGTTATTTATCGTACCAACCGAATAAGTCAACACAGGTAGAGAACCTCCGAGTGGGTGGGGCTTGTCTCATAACAGGACATGACAGACCATTACATAGTTTACTACTTTCTTTCTCTGCTCTGGACTCTTCCAGATGTCTCTAGATGTTTTCTTTCTCATACCTATAACAACAACCTTCCCCTTAAGCGTTCTGTGGAGTGGTTATGTTGTTGGTTTATACACTAGGCAAGTGCCTTCCCATGGAGCTCCGTCATGGCTGTCTCCACTTTCAATAATCTTAATCTCCCTTTTCACTGTCAGTTTTTGCGGCCTCAGTCAGCATTCGGCAGGAGTCTCCTGGTTGTCTCCGCAGCTCCTCCACTCCTTATCCTTTGTTTTTAGGTTCTAAAGACCGAAACACGGGGCCTGCTTTCAATCTCCTGCTCAATTTCCTGTCCAACTTCCCTCAATGATGGACTGTGACCTCAAAGTATAGACCAAATATACCATTTCCTCCTCTGAATTGCTTTGGGGGCTAGTGTTTGTTATAGTAACAGATTGAATCTGGAACAGTTGTGCTAACCACTATCCCACCAATGTTTAAGCAGCGCTGGGAAACTGAACCGACTTCTAGTTGCTGAGGCATCAGTTCTGCCATGCCTGGTTCTCTGGAAGCTCCTTGCAGACCTGGAGGGGGTAGGGAATGTAGCTCAGCAGGATAGTATTTGCCTGGTATGCTTGAGTCCTAGATTCAATAGATGCAGGCAGTTCCCCAGGAAAAACAAACAGCCCTGTCCCCCCCTCATCCCCCACTGTTTCTTGTGACAGAAAGCCTGCAGCTGTAAATACTTTGTCCCAATGATGTCTTTATCTGTGTTCTCTAATCCTGGAGTGACTTTCTTCCAGAATTGGAAGCCAACCCTTTGAAATGTTATCATCAACAAGGTCCAGCCCTTGTTTACTACTCTCTGAGGAAGGGTGGGAACCTGTGACAAGCACCAGTTTAAGGACTTGAAAATCTAGCTGTGGTGCAGACCTGTGACCCCAGAGTTCAGGAGGCAGAGGCAGGAGGATCAGGAGTTCAATGTCATGCATAGCTACATACTGTTATGCCCAGATCATGGAATCTCCCCAAAACCAACTAGGAGACCAAGTGCTGTATGTAAAAGCAAAGAGCCTTTATTCTTACACAAATTTGCAAATTCAGACTCCTTGTGTGTCCAATGTATTGGAGTAGTCTAAAAGCCCCAAGCTTAGGTAGGGTTGGTTTTCTATAATAGCAATGGTGGGGGTGAGGGATTTCTAAGGTTCAGGACCCCTGATTGGCTGACATTTGTCTAGGGTGTCTTGGTGAAAAGAAATGGGTGTGTGCTGGCAGGTGATCCTATCTACCATGGTTGGAACATTTGGAATTTCCTTTGGATGGTCTGTTCCTGGGTGGTGCCTGGGTAGTCTCAGTTTGTGGTCTTTCTTGGAACCAGGTTAGGGTAAACTACTAAGACTCAGGCCTCTATTGAGCTTGTCATGGCTAGATCCTACACTTACAAGTTCAAGATCTACAGAAAAGCCTGTATCAAAACAAATATACAACCCCTAAAGAAAACAAAACCTAACAAAAAGGGCACAGATGATAAAACCATACCCTTTAAAGCCTTCAGCCCTGTTGCTAGGGAGATACAGGAGCCCTTGCTAGGTGTGATTTCCGGCACCTATGCAGTAGCTCACATTGGGCTCAAGAATGCCCTAAAAACAAGGGCTGAAGGGAGATATCTGCCAGGCCCTGGAAGAAACCCACCCTCATCTTGGCCATCATGGAGGAAGACAGCAACTAGGGGATATGGGGCTCAGTCCCCCTCCCTGAGCCTAGGGTAATCTTAAAGGTGGAGGGGAACCAATTTAATTCACGGTGGGCACCGGAGTGGAAAGTTCAATACTCCTGACTTCGGGAGGCCCCCTATTCAAAGACAGACCTGGGTCTAGGGAGCTGTTGTATGAGGAGCAGGCCACTTGTTTGTTCCAGCTGCCCAGCTAGCTTACACCCAAAATAACCACACAGAAACTGTATTAATTAAAACACTGCTTGGCCATTAGCTCTAACTTCTTATTGGCTAACTCTTACATATTAGTTTAACCCATCTCCATTAATCTGTGTATTGGCACGTGGCTGTGGTTTACCGGAGATTCTAACCAGCATCCTTCTGAGGCGGAGGATCCATGGCTTCTTCCTGACTCTGCTTTCTTCCTCCCAGAATTCAGTTCTGTCTCCCCTGCCTACCTAAGTTCTGTTCTATTAACTAAGCCAAGGCAGTTTCTTTATTCATTAACTAATGAAAGCAACACACAAACAGAAGGAACTCCTACACCAGGGGGCCATAGGGACCAAATTTTACCCATGGAATAACCAAAGAACAGTGGACTTAGGAATGGGACGTATAATGCATTCATTCTTAGTAATACCTCAGGGTTTCAAAAACTCTCCCACCATCTTTGACGAGGCATTGCAGGAGGACCTGGGGGAATATCAATTCCAAAACCAGAGGTAAGTCTGTTATAATATGCGGATGACATGTTGCTTGCTGTGAAGGACCGAGAAAGTTGCATGAAAGAGACTGAAAACCTGTTACACAACCTTGGAGATCTGGGGTACTGAGCATTGGCAAAAAAGGCCCAAATCTATCAACAACAGGTAACCTATTTGGGATATGTTCTTCAAAAATAGCAAAGATGGTTGACTGAGGCCGGAAAAGAGACTGTGTTAAAAATTCCAGATCCCAAAATGGCCAAACAAGTTAGGGAGTTCCTGGGGATGGTGGGATTCTGCCGCCTTTGAGTTCCTGGGTTTGCAGAGATTGCTAATCCCTTGTATGAGGTCACAAAAGGAAGCCAGGACTTTATATGGACAGAGGAGAGACAAAAAGCACTTGTAACCCTAAAACACAAGCTCCTAGAAGCTCTGGCCTTGGGACTACCAGATGTAAACAAACCCTTCACCCTGTTTGTAGATGAAAGCCAGGAATAGCAAAGGGAGTGGTTACCCAACTTACCGAGCTCTGGAAGCAATTGGTGGCCTATTTGTCAAAGAAACTAGATGGCCCCCTGATGTGGGAAGGTCATATTTCTATCTGTTGCTTTCATTGGTCAATTAAAGAAAACTGCTTGGCCCTCATAGGTTAAAACATAGGTGGGTGGAGTAAACAGATCAGAATGCTGGGAGGAAGAGGAAGTGAGCTCAGACTCGACAGCTCTGCTCTCTGGAGCAGAGGCCATACTCCCCTCTCCCGGCCAGACGTGATGAAGCAAGCAGCCAGGTCAGACATGCTGAATCTTTCCCGGTAAGACCGATGCTACAGTTTATTAGAGATGGGTTGATCGGGATATCAGAATTAGCCAGTAAGGGCTAGAGCTAATGGGCCAAGCAGTGTTTAAATGAATACAATTTGTGTGTTGTTATTTCAGGGCATAAGCTAGCCAAGCGGCCAGGAGCTGGGGGCGGCAGGAACACAGCCTGCAGCTCTTACTACAGCCCCCATGTCTACACATCATCCCAGCAATGGTGCTGGTAGACAAAGATGCAGATAAACTAACCCTAGGACAAAGCCTGACCATGGGTACCCCACATGCCATTGAAGGAATCCTAAAACAGCCACTGGCTGAGTAATGGCAGGGTCACTTACTATCAAGACCTGCTGTTAAATCCTGCTAGAATAACCTTTCAGGTACCAACCACACTCAATCTGGCCACATCACTGATGGACCCAAACTTGGAAGCTCCCCTCCATGATTGCGAGGGAATCCTGGCACAGGTGCATTGCGTCCGATCCAACCTTCAGGACACCTTGCTATCAGACATGGAAGAGACCTGGTTCACTGATGAGAGCAGGTACATGCGGGATGGACACAGGTATGCTGTGGTAGCAGTCACCATGACATTCAAGGTGATTTGGGTAGAAGTAGTGCCCCCCCCCCACATCAGCCCAGAGGGCTGAACTAATAGCCCTAACCAAAGCCTTAAACCTGGGAAAGGACAAAAGGATTAACCTTTACACAGATCGCAGGTACACTTCTGCCACCCTACACATCCATGGAAAGAGGGTTGTTAACCCAGAGGGAAAAACTATCAAAACAAACAAGAAAACCTAAGCTTAGTACAGGCTCTGTGGCTTCCCAGGAAACTGGCTGTGATGCATTGCCTGGGTCACCATACGGGGACCAACTTGGTTGCTATAGGAAACAACCTAGCAGACAAAACAGCCAAGGAGGTGACCCTAGATAGACTCCACCTCACTCTACCAGTCCAGATAGACCCAGGGCCATGCACCTCCCTCCTCCATGCCACAAACAAGAGGACACTGACTGGGTTACTAGAGTCGAGGTAGTTCGCAAAGAAAATGGCTGTTGGCACCTCCCAACTGGGAAAGTCCTCCTCCCATAATTGATGGGCCAACATGTACTGTACCAGATCCATCGCTCCATCCATATGGGGACCAAAAGACTCAAGAACTTGCTCCAGAGGTCACCTTCAAAGACATGCCAGTCAGCTGATTGACATATATATATATATATATATATATATATATATATATATATATATATATATATATAATGCAGGAGTGTCAAATGGTAAATGTTTACCATACAAGAGGAGATAAAGGTACCCGGGCAAGAGGAACTCAACTTGGAGTATAATGGGAGACTTCGCTGAAGTCAAACTAGGAAAATATGGTTATAAATACTTGCTAGTCTTTGTAGATAACTTTTCAAGCTGGACGGAGGAGTTCCTGACCAAACACGAGACTGCCTATGTAGTTGCCAAAAAGATTCTTGAAGTAATTCTTCCCAGGTTTGATGTCCCACACATGTCTGGGTCAGATAATGGACCTGCCTTCGTCTCTCAGGTAAGTCAGGAAATAGTGGCCACACTGGGAGCCAAATGGAAGTTACATTGTGCACACAGACCCCAGAGTTCAGGACAAGTTGAGCTGGTAAATCAGACTCTATAAGAGACCCTCACCAAATTAGCCCTGGAGACTGGTGGGGACTGGGTTGCCCTCCTTCCTTATGCTCTGTTTAGGGCTAGGAATACCCGCTATCAGTTAGATTTAACCCCCTTTGAGATCATGCATGGGCACCCTTCTCCTCTTATCCCCAGCCTAGTCTGAGCTAATTGCACCAGTCAGGGAAATAGATTTAGTCCAAAGTCTAAAAGCACTCTCCCAAGTTAGGGCCGAGATCTGGTCAAGACTAAAAGAGATTTACTCTACTGCTTACCTACCTAAGCTGCATACCTTCCAGCCTGGAGATTGGGTCTTGGTCCTGGCGACATCAACACCGCAGCATCAAGCCGTGCTGAAAGGGACCATACCTGGTGATCCGTACGACTCCCACCACAATCGAAGTGGATGGAATTGCCCCCTGGGTTCACCACACCCACATTCGACTATTCCATTAGTCACCAGTGGAGGAAAACTGGAAATCACACCTAGATCCCAGCAACCCCCTGCGATTAAAACTTCACTAAAATGGCAACCTTGCTACTGCTGTTGGCCCTGCTTCTGCTCCAGATGCCGGACTGCGCGCCACCAACCAACCCCCATCAGCCAGTACAGCAGACATGGACTGTATACATTCCCAGGGCTGGACTTTCACCCGCTGGAGCGCTGGCGGTTCATCCAGGTCAATGGTATCTTTGCCTAGGACACACCTAAAAATTTTGGTCAGGATGTTGGGGAAGGGGAGATTTTTATTGTGCAAAATGGAGATGTGAAACCAATGCTAGTCCAGGGCACAGTGTCAGCAGGATTTAATCCAAGTCACCTGGAAATATCCCCGGAGTTCTCCTCCTCCAGGTCCCCTAGGGATGATTAAATTCATCCCCGAAGGTAAAAATGCAGACTGGGTAACACCAAAACATGGGGACTGCGATTTTACGACTCCACTGGCTCAGATTACAGGGTGCTCATCTCTACAGCCCAGTCTTTCCAGCTATCCACGTTTTCTATAGGCCCAAACATTATTCCGAGCTGCCCCAAGGGTACTCGAGCTCCGGAAACCTTGCTCCCAGAGATATTTACCCCAATCCCGCATTTACCTTCCACGACACTGTACCCTGCACCGGTTTCACCTTCAGCTGACAGACTACTAAAATTATGCGTCTTTTGCATTCTTAAATAATTCAGCCCCTAATCTCACCACTGCTTGCTGGCTTTGCCTATATGCTCAGCTTCCATATTATGAAGGGATTGCCATCATATCTGATAATACCGTCACCCAAGAAGCTTCCTGTTGCAGATGGCAATCTCAGGTCTCACTCACCCTGCCTGGAATACAAGGTTATGGCACTTGCCTTGGAGAGGTGCCCCCCCCCCCAATCTAAGACAATATTGCAACAATTTCGTTGCCCTGAGTCAGCAGAAATGGGGTACATTGTACCCCCCCCCCCGAAGGTGCCTGGTGGGCCTGTTCCATCAGCCTAACTCCTTGTTAGTAAGTATAGTATAAGTATATGCATATACTTAGTATCATTTCCAAGTATTGGATCATAGTTAGACTCATCCCCGAGGTGGTCTACCATGACACCGATTTCCTAGCCCATGGTCAACAGCTCCCCTTCTCAGGACAAAGAGAGAGCCCTTTACCACCCTTACCTTGGCCATCTTCCTTGGGGCATGGTTGACAGGATTAGGCATGCGGACCGCAGGCCCTGTCACCCAACAGGCTGGATACCAGCATCTACGTAAGTCCATTGACGAAGACGTCCAACACCTAGAGTCATCTATGTTGAGCCCGGAGGCCTCCCTAGACAGTTTAGCTGAGGTAGCCTTACAAAATAGAAGAGGACTAGATCTGTTACTTCTTCAGCAAAAGGGCCAATGCACGGCCCTAGTAGAAGAGTGCTTCTCCTATGCCAATAAGACAGGGGTAATTAGGCAAACAGTGGCTAAAATACAGGACAGTTTGTTACACAGACAAAAGGAACCTGACGCTTCCCAAGGATGGTTTGAGTCCCGGTTTTCATCGTCCCCTTGGCTAACAACATTGGTAACTTTAAAGATTTAAAAACTTTGCAACATCAAGAAAAACAGGGTATCTAACTAGGACATTGAGTTCAAGCACAAACCACAAAATGTTCCTGGCAGCTGGCCACCTGTCAACACCCAACTTCGTGGTCTACCAGGGAACAGCAGAAGCAACCGCTTTGGGGAGGCGGGGCATGCTAGAGATAATTCACACCTGTTGTTATGTAAACCAGCTTCCTTGACCCAAAATAAACCCGGCTTGCGGTTTTTGCCTATATATGCCAGCCTCAATTGAGAATGGGGGCTTCACCCTACTGTGCTACGCTGAGTAGAGGTTGAGCTCCCAGCCTGGCATGGACTTCGCACGCTGAATAAACCTTGCTTTTGCATTCTGGACTTGACTGGATTCAGGTGGTCTCTCTGGGGGTCTAGACTTGGACACAACAAGCTTGACTTGTTTTGTTCTAGCAACAGAAAACTATGAATGTAGCCTGTGACCTTCAATTGGTATGTTCATTTCCTAGTATCATGTTAATGCAGTCTTTTGTCTTACTCCTGCCTTTTGGGGTCAGGGTGTATTTTGACCAATTGGAAAATAAATACGGGCAAATTTTCAGTACTCGCTGTAATTCCTTCCCCATACTATTCTGTTTCTTTGTCTTATTGTTTTCATTCACATCTTCATATTCTTTACTATATTTCTAAATCCCCATGCTTCTACCCTAGGAAAAGGTATTTTTGTCCAGGCTGGTCCCCGGCAAGAAATTTTTGCTTCTGAAATTCCTTTTTTTTTTTTTTTTTCCAAATTCAGGCTCTGGGCAACTGTTGACTGCCAAATCATCTTCATTATTTGTTATAGCACTGAACCCCAGGGACACCAGCCTCCTGGGATTTTTATATTTGCTATTTTAAAAATAGTCATAAAACTGGTAATAAGATATGAAAATTAATAACATTCATCTTTGTCTTTGAAAGTAATTACATAGTCACTGCACAAAGTTGAGAAAACAGAGATTAAACAAAATAGAGAAAATAAGATCAGTTCTATTGTGTTTCCAAAACTCTGAGAATCTCAATAATTTCTCTTTCTCTCTTTTCTTCTTGTGTGTGTGTGTGTGTGCACATCTGTGTGAATAAACATGTGTGTACATGCATGAGGCTCATGTGTGGAGGTCAGAGAACAACCCTTGGGAGCTAATTTCGTACTTTTACAATGTGGATACCAGAGGTGGAAAGAGAGATCATTAGGTCTGGAATCTAGTGCCTTTACCATCCCCCAGTCCTTGATAAGTTCTCTCTTTTTTTTTTTTTTTTTTTTTTTTTTTTGAGGCAGGGTTTCTCTGTATGTGTGTGTTGTGTACCAAACGTGTCTCAACATTTTTCAGTCCACATCTAACCCTAATTTTTATTTTATCTTGGAAAAGGGTTTCATGTATCTCAAGCAGGTAGCTGAGGATAACCTTGAAGCAATCAATCTTCCTGTCTCCGTCTCCGCTTCCTGAGTGCTGATACTAGAAGACACTAGAAGATGCGCTACTATACCGAACTTTTTCCTGCTTTGAATTACTTAGAAAATACCATCAAAGGCAGGTCATGAAACTGAAAGTGCTAGTCTCAGCGAAGGTAGGTTAAATTGTTTCTAAGCAGATGACTGTACACTGCATGAGTTTTCCTGAGGTGGTGCAAACACATATCTATTTTCCTCAAATAGGGCACTTAGTGGCAGAGCAAATAGATGATTCTTCCCAAGTCCTTCTTAGTGAATTGGTGGGTTTTATAGAGTTATTTATTATAATAGGTGAGGGGTTACCCACAGGGGCACGGGTGGCTGAAAAGCAACTACAGACAGAAGAAAATCTCACTCCAGCTAAAAGACCCCCAGTGTAGGGAGACTCTCACTCAAGTCTCGGGATAACATGACCTCCCCAGTAACTCACAAGAGACTGTCCTTGTTGCAGTCATGTGAGGTTTTAATCGATGAGAAGGGAACCAGTGCACTGGGGCCGAGACTCATAACCCATGCAAGGGAAGAGTTCGACCCTGAGTGACCAAGAGAAGTGGTTTTTATAGGAAGAAACCACAGCCCAGTAATCCGAAAGGTGCATGGAGGATGTCACAGAAAATCACAAGAGGGCAACTCTCTGCCTCTCAAGATCACTCAAGGTCATAATCAGCTAGTTCCTGAGTCCGGAGCCATTTTCCCAAAGATTATAGTAGGGACTATTGTCCTAAGGATGTTTTCAGAGAGCCCCACACCCCAACTGTATTGAGAACTGTTTGTTGGCAGAGCCCACCCCATACCCAACTATCTTGAGAGCTATCTGTTAGCGGAATCTGCCCCACATTCCAACTATCTAGAGAACTGTTTGTGGTTGGAATCACAAAAGGAACGATTTCGTTTGCATAGAGAACACTAGGTGTGTCGACTTGTGACCATTGCTGCCCCTGCCCCCACCCCAAGCCAAATTCCTCATTCAAGGGCTTTATAAGCCACAACCCTTTCGCTAATACAGTGAGACCTTGACAAGAACTCTGCTTGGTCTCCTTTCTCTTTCCCGCCCACGTCTTTTCAGATCGGGACCCTGGAATAACTGACCTGCCAGGCAGGTTACAACCCTAGACTAACTGACCCACTGGGTGGTTACATTCCTGAAACACAGTATTCCAAAAATACCAATGATAATCACAAGGGGGGAAACTCTGGTTCTCAAGATTTTTATTTTTGTGTGTGTGTGTGTGGGGGGGGGTTAATAGATGTCTTTATTTGTTCCTCTCTCCAACACAGCCCGTTTAAATAAATCTCCTTGATCTGATTTTCACCATTGTCTTATAAATTGGAGGATTGTTGCCAGGCAGTGGTGGCACATACATTTAATCCCAGCACTTGGGAGACAGAGGCAGGTGGATCTCTGTGTGTTCGAGGTCAGCCTAATGTACAAAGCTAGTGCCAGGACAGGCTCCACAGCTATAGAGACACCCTGCCTCGAAAAAAACACAAATAAATAAACACACATATACACAGACAGACAAACAACCAAACAAAATGAACTGGAGGATTGTGGATGAGCAGTCCAGCACAGCTTGTGAGGATGTCCGAAGCCCAGGCTCTGATCCCAGCAGTGACTAAGCTAAGGCCTAGTCACCAATGTGACAGTGTTGATAGGTGATGGGCCATTCTGAGGTGATGGACGAAAGTCTTCCTCCCAGAAGTGAACTCTTATTCTTGTAGGACTGGGTCAGTGATGGCGAGAACACTGTGAAGCATCTAGTTGCCTCTACCCCTGCCCTCTATTTCCCATGTGTACATTGGATGTTCTGACACACTTCTGTTTCCCGATGCTTCTGCCACCTGATCTACTAGGTTATGACCAGGAGGAGACCCTTACCAGATGCAGCAACCCAATCTTGAACTTTCCTGTCTCCAAAACTACAAGCTAAACGAATCCATTTGCTTCGCAAATGGCACAGTCTCTGGTATTCTGATATAGCAATGGAAAATGAACTAACACACTAATTCTTCCCAGAAGTGCTTTGTTTTCATGTGAAGTGTTATGTGGGAACCTATGGAGCTTGGGCTATGGTTTCTGATATCTAGGGAGCAAACTTTCCACCTCACTTAACGGTTGTACCTGCATTACTTTTCTGACTCAAACACCCTGACTCTGTATAATTTAGGCAGAATATGTTCAGAACCTCACAAGAGATTCTTCTTCTTCTTCTTTTTCTTCTTCTTCTTCTTCTTCTTCTTCTTCTTCTTCTTCTTCTTCTTCTTCTTCTTATTATTATTATTATTATTATTATTATTATTATTATTATCATCATCATCATTATTATTTTCTCAAGATTATTCTCAAGATTACAATCTAACTTTATCTTCAGCTAGTTCCTGAAACACAGTCACTGAACCAGCTAATCCTGAAAGACCCTCGAAGAGGACTTCCCTTAAGAGGAGACTCCCCCGAAGCCAAAAAACAGGCCGAGACCACATGGATGCAAATAGCAAGAGGTTTATTGGGTAAACACAGGTACCTGCGGGCGACAAAGTCTTTCGGAGGACTTGTGCGCCTGCCGGCTGGGAGGAGGGCTTTTTATAGGACAGAGGGCAGCAAAAAGCAAGTTTTACAGAAGCAGAAAAGCGTGGTTATCGGTCGGGCAGAATGAGGTGGGGGGCATGAATGGTTTTCCTCTCCCAGCATGGATGTCTGGCAATAGATATCCTGTTCTTATCTTATAGGTATCCTGTTTTTCAGCCATCCTGCTTTGTATCCTATCTTTATAGATATCCTGTTTTGTAGTCATCCTATCTCGTAGACCTCCTGCTTTCCTAAGCAAATGTGATGTTCTCATGAGAGCAGGCTAGAATCTCTCAAGTAAACAGGACGTTCTCCCGGGGAGCATGCTAGCTGCGGGTTTTGAGGAGGGGGTCTGTAGGGTCTTTCAATCCTAGATTTCTGATTCTTCTCTTCCTGCTTAGATTTTTGGTTATGTTCTTCCTGCTGGGAGGGGACCTGGATTTATCCAGGGCTTTCTTTGGGGATACCTGGATTTATCCAGGCCTTTCACAGCATGAGGACAACTCCTGAAGACTGTCCTGGGGCTCCCTGAATAATCAACAGGCAGCTCAGTCAGCTAGTCTCCTTAGCAACTGCTCACTGCTTGTACAGGGGTGGAGCCCTGTGAATCTTGCAACTATCAGGAACTTCCTGAGTACTGTAAGATTTATTCACTTCCTGAGTCTATGGACTTCCTTCTTCTTTCAAAGAAAACAGCTACACACACAATATTCTACCCCTTCCTCCATTTTTTTTTAAGGCAGGATCTCAGTCTTGCCCTGACCAATCTAGCTCCAGCCTCCCAAGTTGCTAAGATTATAAATCTGTGCCACCAGGCTTGGCTGAATGTTTATATATAATTTTTCTTGTTCACTTGTTTTTGAGACAGGGTTTCTCTGTGCAGCCCTGGCTGTCTTGAAACTCTCTCTGTAGACCAGGCTGGTCTTAAAACTTAGAGATTCACCTGCCTCTGTCTCCCAGGTGCTAGGATTAAAGGTGTGCACCGCTTCTGCCTGGTATATTTGCATTGTTTTAGCTCCCTGTTCCACTATGTTCTCTGGGCTTTGGAGGTGGTGATATAGATACCTGTTTATTTTCCCCGTTTATGGTTGAGTATCACAGCAATAGCTATTTATAAGACTGTTTATAAGTCTCTGTATTAATCACTACCCGCTGCGGAAAAAAAAAAAAAACAAAAACCAAAAAACAGTTTTCTTCTTCATGTGTGATGGATGAGTGAGCTGGGGGTGGGAGCGGGGCAGACCAGGCTCTCCTAGTAACCTGCCAGAAATCTAAGCCTTAGTTTCAGTTCACTTAAAAGGAACAGAGCTAAACAGACAGACCTCAGAAAAACCACAGCCTTCTGCTGTCTCAGCAGGCACCCCAGGGCCCCTTCTGCTGGCTCAGCAGGCTCCCAAAGCCCCTTTGTTGGCTCAGCAAGCGTCCCCCATTCTCCTGATAACTAAAGATAGCTTTCCCTGTCCTGCTGCTAGAAGGTCCCTAACCACTAGGACCTTCGACCAATCAGCTCCCATACTAATCTTTCTTCCATCGATCAGTCCCAGATGAATCCTTTCTCTCTGGATTTCCCCTGTCTCTGTTTAAAAGGAGCTTGTGACATTCTTTGGGGGTCACCAAGTGCCATCCCAATGTTGGAATTAATAAAGTACTCTTGTTATTGCAAATGTGGGCAGTTGGTCTTCTTTGGGGGCTTCTCTCGGACTCTAACAGTGGATAGCACCAATAATCAACAGATGGAAACTCAAAGCCGGGTGGTGGTGGTGCATGCCTTTAATACCAGCACTTGGGAGGCAGAGGCAGGTGGATCTCTGTGAGTTCAAGACCAGCCTGGTCTACAAAGCGAGTTCCAGGACTGGTACACAGAGAAATCCTGTCTCAAAAACAAAACAAAACAAAACAAAACAACAAAAACAAAAACAAAACACAAGTAAACTCAAATGCTTAAAATGTGTCTTGGGATTGGGGATATAGTTTACTTTGTAAAACTCTTTCTTAGTATATAAAAGCCCCTGGATTTGATCCCCAGCATTGCATAAAATTGAAGGTGGTATTTGTCTATACTCTCAGTAGCAGGGTGGTAGAGACAGGAGCATCAGGAATTCAGAGTCATTTTAGCTACACAGTGAGTTTAAGGCCAGCCAGCCTGGGCTATGTAAGACACTTTCTAAAAATTAAAAATTAAAAAAAAAGGAACAAGAAACACATCTGTTGTGTGGACAATACATTTCCTGGGGAAATACAACACACCTACTCACCCCAGACGAGAAGCCCACAACATACCAAAGTACAACTTGGTCAACCAATCATTTTTATTGGACTTTCTTGTAGGAATATGGTGAAGGGCTACTTAAAGGAGCAAAAATGACTCAAAGACAGCATCATCATCATCAAAGCCTACTCTGTTGTCGGGGATACACCAGAGAAGACGATTTGGACAAGGGTTTAAGCCAGTAGAAAGACTTTACTAGCTGACTATCAACTACAAAGGGTGACTACATTGTGGAGCCCAGTGCAGCATCCAGCCTTTCTCAGTGGGAGCTTTTAAGCGCAACCTAGGGTTGACATACTTCAGTTAGCCAGAAGCAGAACCACAGAAACCAGAAAACAAGGTATTTCTTTTTCTTTCTTTCTTTTTTTTTTTTTCCAAGACAGGGTTTCTCTGTTATATACCTTTAAAGCCTGTTCTAGAACTCGCTTTGCAGACCAGGCTGGCCTTGAACTCACAGAGATCTTCCTGTGTAGGAGCAGTCTTTTTACAAGGTCAAAATAAGTTCAAGTTTCTATTTACTGCAAAACTCAAATTGATTTGACAGGTTCCACACCCTAGGGAATTTGAGTGTACCCTGAACTCTGCCCTGATAAGATAAGGTATTCAGTCAAGGCATCTTGAGACTGCCAAAATGTGGTATCAAATAATCTTATCTGTTGTCTGCTTCCATCATTTGCTTGCCAAGTCCTTATGGGACCAAATTCCTCTGGAAATCTCCAGTGTGTACCTTTTTCTCCTATAAAGGGAGTCTTGAAAACTTCACCCACACAATTCTCTCAAATCCTGCTTTAGAGAGTTAGTCCTGTGCTCAGTAAAATAAAGCGTGATTATCTGGCAGGGTTTCTCTGTGTAACAACCCTCGCTGTCTTAGAACTCATTATGTAGACCATATAGGCCTCGGACTCATGGAGACCCACCTACCTCTGCCTCCCAAGTGTTGGGATTAAAGGTGTGCACCACCACCGCCTGGCTTTGATTAACTGGCTTTAATTTGGGTAATGGTCTTTACTCTTGCATAGTGGAATTACTGTTAATATATTTAGAGACTTTCCTGGAACTGTAGACTTTGATGGAATACGTCTTTGTTTTTGTTTTGGAAGGTGGTACTGTTATGGCCTGAATGGTCCTTCTATCATGGGGTCATTTGTGCTACGGCTGGGGGCCTACTAAGGTCTGAAGTCCTGTTACATGCTCCAGCATGGCTCACAAAAGCTAGGAACCTGGGGCATACTGCAGAACCTACAGGCGGCCCAACAGGCCAGAGAGTGTCCCTTCCAGATGGTTTAGTTGGTCTGAGCCTCTTTCACGCAGGTTGTCTAGTTTCTTCTTCCAGACTGCTTGGCTAAAGTCTACTTCTTCCAGGAGGCTGGCCCTGCAACTTGGCTTGTCTGAGAGTGACTCTCAACAGTCTTTGTTGTTCACTCTTAGAAGGGAGGGAGGGAGGGCTAGTGAATTTGATCAGTTTCAGGGAATTCTTGAATCTGTTTTGAGGTCTACTTTCTGCCTTTCAGAATCTTCCCTGGGAGCTGGAACATTTCAGTCTCTAGGAAACTGCTATACAACATCATATCTGATTAACAAAACAATAACCAATGTGGTTTTCCCACTGGGGCCTATGATCTTTTAAGTCACAGTTTTGGGTTTGTTTTGTTTCGTTTTTAAACAGTTTCACTTGGTAACCTTGGCTGGCCTGCAACTTGATTTATAGATCAGGCTGGCCTCCAGTTTACAGAGATCCACATGCCTCTGCCTCCTCCCAAGTGCTAGAATTAAAGGTGTGTACCATGCCACGCCCTTGTTTTATAGTACCAATTCCCAGTTCCTTTCAGTAGGAACAGACTTAAACCCATGGTAAAACAGCTTGTGGTAGTCATAACAATTATACCACTATTGCACCAGGAGTATTTTTCTAGCCTGGTATGTTGGTCCTGTAGTATGTAGTCCCGGGAGGACTGCTGGTGACAATCAACCCCTAGCATCCTGCATAACACTTTCAGGTACTATGAAAACCAGGTATCAAATCCTATAGTGACTCTAGCAATAGAGACTTACCAACTAGTTCTGGCAAAACCATGTGGTGACAACAGCTTCATGGTTTGTGGAGCCTCCAGGCCTGCCCTGCCAGAAACTTGTATGGAAGTATTTTATCTCTGATACTGGAAGTCACACCCTTCCCACCACCCCCAAATTTTATGGCTTGCGAGAGTGGTCTTTCCCACTTATACAAGTGCCTTAATTTAAACCCCTTAGCTGCTGACTTTATAGCTCTTTCAGATACTTTTTCCAATTTGTAAGACACTCAAGAGTTACGATTATGTGATCAAACCTTTGTACAGAAGATAGGTCATTGTCCTCTACCCAAGTGTCAGTTCATTTTGGATGGTTAAGCCAATGGACAGAGGCATTTCCTTCATCAAGGGTCCCTCTTCCCAGATGCCACTAGCTTGTGCGGAGGTGACAGGAAAGCTAAGCTGCACAATGGATGAGGAGTTGCTCACACGAGTAACCATGAGTGTCGCAAAGACTGCTGGAATACCAAAAGTCATACCCTAACTTGGGTAACAACTCATGAAAATTGCATTCCCAGGGCTCACTACAGAACTAGCAGCCAGTGCAGCCAGCCAGGGTCTCCTCTTCCAAGCAATTGTCCATTGATCTTAGAAGCTTGGGGAGGGGTCTTGTGTGTCTTGTAACTTACAGGAGTTTCCTGAGTCTTGTAAGTTTCCCTGGGCTTTCCTCCTCTCTCCAAAAGAGAAAGCTTCCCTTAGCAAATAGCCACAGAGCAGTGTAGCTGGTAGGGCGGCCCTCATAGGACCCAGAAGAAAAGGCTGTGAGGTAGATCCAGTTTTTGATGATCAGGATGTCAGGATGGCTGAGGATTTTTAACACCATTTCCTTTTATGGATGTGCGGGTTTTTTTTTTTTTTTAAATGATTGAGGGACAGAAGCTCAGGCTATCTGTTGCAGTCTCCTGAGGCTCCCATGGCTGGACAATCCGTCTTTCTTTATGTCCAGCCATCTGTCTCACACCCTGAGCAGAAAGGGGACGTTTGACAATGTTTCCATTTTTTCCTCTTGGCATTTTTTCAACTCTAGAGTCAGTCGTCCATTTTTTTGGCAAGTGTTTATTCTTCCAATTATTTTAAAATAATCAGAATTCAGCCTGTTACAGAGCTGAATTTGTACTGTGTACGTTCTTTCTATTTTGACTGACACTGTTTTCTGTTCTAATCTTTGCATTTAACAACCCATTCATATAAATAGTCTAGTCCCTGTACAGTATTTCTGATCCATAGGCACAGTAGCTA
Organism: Alexandromys fortis; assembly: GCF_014885135.2. NCBI lineage: Eukaryota > Metazoa > Chordata > Mammalia > Rodentia > Cricetidae > Alexandromys > Alexandromys fortis. The sequence goes on along the minus strand of NW_026067941.1, from coordinate 6,249,340 downwards.
TTGAATACTGAAGATCTTTAGAAAATGAAGTACGCTTCCCAGATAATTCTCTCCTGGAGAACTTTTAGCAACATTTGAAAATACAAGCATTGCTAACTTAAGAAAACCACTACTTTATCTGTGTGAGGGTAGAAGACTATGCACATGCTGTAAGACTTTAAGACAATCCTGAAGCCATTTTTGACAATTCTGAATCCTCTCAGCCTCCGTGCCATAGTGCTTCCCCTCCTCCCCTGGGAACCAAGGACCTAACAGCTACACTCACACATACTCAGTTCCTGAACAATTACTCATATACATATGTTTTGGTTAGGTCCCCTGGGAAACGGGTCAAAATGACCTCTTACCTCATCTGATCTGGCAACAGCTCCCCAGCCAATTATTGATAATAGCCCTTTTGAATAAGCCAATCAGAATAGTCAAAGAACAACCCCCCTTGCTTCTGTGGCCCCTTTAAAAGTAGACTGTGCCAGCTATTCGACGTCTCTCAGCTTTCCGAATGCTGGGGGACCCTGTAATGACAGAATTAATAAAATCCTCATGCTTTTGCATCGGCTGTGGTGTGTGAGATGGTCTCTGGGGGCGACTCCTCCTCGGTGTTTAGACGCTAGAGTCCAACAATGCCATTGTCCATGAGGGAGGTCAGAAGAGGGAAATGGGTCTTTCTTTCTGCCTGGTGGGTCCTTGGGATCGAACTCAGATCGGCAGGCCTGGTGTCAGGTGCCTTCTCCGGTTGAGCCCCTCACTGGCTCATTTGTTAACTTTGGCTATGTATTTTTTCTAGTCAATTATTTCTCTGAAAATATAAACAATATTATTCTTATATAATTGAGATTATTTTGGGTGTACTACTTTGCAAACTCCCCTTTCCATAGGATATATAGATATCAATAATAATTTTCAATGAGGAGGGTAGAGAGCTGGCTCAACAGTTAAGAAAACTGATTTTTCTTTTATGAGACCTGGGTTTGATTCCCAGCACCCACATGGCAGCTCACAATTATCTGTAACTCCAGTTCTAGGGGATCTGATGTCCTCTTCTGAGCTCTGCTGGCACCAGGCACACACATGGTACACAGATGTACATTCAGACAAAACACTTAGACACATAAAAAAAAAAATCCTAAACAGAAATAATTTTTAATGGATCAGTGGTAATCTGTTAACTAATTATTTCATTAATTAACTACCTTTTGACGTTTTGGTTGCCCCTAATTCTTTATTTTTATCAGGGATAGTGAAAGAAGAATCTTTTTTGTTGTTGTTTTGTTTGTTTTTTGTATTCTTTTTTGTTTTTCAAGACAGGGTTTCTCTGTAGCCTTGAAGCCTGTCCCAGAACTAGGTCTTGTAGACCAGGCTGGCCTTGAACTCACAGAAATCTGCTTGCCTCTGCCTCCCAAGTGCTGGGATTAAAGGCGTGTGCCACCACCGCCCAGCCGAAAGAGAATCTTTAAATGAAATTTTTGTGTACAGTTGTGGGGATTTCCTAGAAACAAGTGGAATGTCTGGGTTAAAGAGCATACAAATATTTTATCCTTTGATTTTCATAGTCAAACAGCTCTCTCGGAAGGTAACATTTGGATTCCCCCATTGATTACTTCATGTGTCAACAATGTTGGCTATTAAAAATAAAAGTCTTTAGAGTTTGATTTAAAAAAACACAATTAAGTCACCCAAACAAATCGAGGTTTTTTTTTTTTTTTTTTTTTTTTAACGCTTAGGAGGTGTTGTATATTTTGTGCCTGTCCTGTCTTCTTCCCTGCCCCTGGGCTCCTGCTGTGAGATGTCTATTCTCCACATGACCCTCCTTCTCTCCTGCTCTGAGCCTCTTCTTTTCCCTCTACTTTCCACACCTACTTCCTTGCTGGTTCAGTGTGACACCTTCCCATCTTCAAAGTCTCAACTTAGTCCATGGGATCTAAGTGTGATGAGGAGGACAGTTTATGCTGCAAGGGACAGAGGACCTGAATTCAGTTTTAACACCCACTCTGGATGGCTCAAAACTTCTTTAACTCTAGTCTTTGCACCCCTCTCCCTCCATCTTTTGGCCTCTGCAGGCACCTGCACTCGAGTACATATACCTTTTCATAGACACACCAACACATAATTTAAAAACTGAAATAACTTGCTTGGCAGTGGTGGCGCACTCAGGAGGAGAGGCAGGTGGATCTCTGTGAGTTCAAGGCCAGGTCTACAGAGTGAGTTCCAGGATAGCCAGAACTCGCTACAATTTATTGTTTACTTATTTTGGTCTTTTGAGACAGTCACATTCTGGAGCTTAGTCTGTCCTTGAATTTGCAGTGATCTTCCTCCTCAGCCTCCACAGTGGTTACAGAATTACAGCCCGAGCCCTACATCTAGGTTTTTTTTTTTAGATTTATTTAAGATTTATTTATTTATTATATATACAGTGTTCTGCCTGTATGCATACCTGCACCCCAGAAGAGGGCACCAGATCTCATTACAGATGGTTGTGAGCCACCATGTGGTTGCTGGGAATTGAACTCAGGACCTCTGGAAGAACAGTCAGTGTTCTTAACCGCTGAGCCATCTCTCCAGCCCTACATCTAGGTTTGTTTATCTGTTTATCATCCCTTTCTTTCTTTCTTTTTCTTTTTTTGTTTGTTTTTCAAGACAGGGTTTCTCTGTAGCTTTGGAGCCTGTTCTGAAACTGGCTCTATAGACCAGGCTGGCCTCAAACTCACAGAGATCCACCTGCCTCTGCCTCCCAAGTGCTGGGATTAAAGGTGTGTGCCACCACTGCCTGGCTTATTACTTTTAACCCAAGGTCAAAGCATTCAACGGGGCAGATGTTAAATTGAGTTTTATAATTCTATTCCCAGAACTCTACCCTAGCTGTAAAGCCTGGGATTGTTGCCCTGTAATCCCAGGTTGAGGCAGAAGGATTTCAATTTTTTTTTCTTTAATATACAGGGTTTCTCTGAAGAACAGTCCTGACTGTCCTGGAATTCACTTTGTAAACCAGGCTGGCTTCAACTCAGCTGGCCTTGAACTCACAGAGATCCACCTGCCTTCACCTCCCAAGTGCTGGGATGCCACCACCACCTGGTGAGGATTCCAATTTTAAGAATTGCCTGGGCACACAAATTGAGTCTATGGCCATATTGGGTGATTTACTGGGAGTCTGTTTCACACTGAAAAATGTTGAAAGAGATGGAGCAACACAGGGTGGTAGGGCATTTGCCTAGGAGGCAGGAGGTCCTGGCTTCAGTCCCTTGTGTGATGGGAGTGTGGGGGAATCTAAATTCTTACCTAAACTAAGAGGAAAGTTACATAATACTTAGAGACTTGGAAAATGAATTTATTTACAGATCTGGCCAAACTGGGGTGGGGGGAAGGGAAGAGATAAGCTGTTCTCTGTGAGTTCGAGGCCAGCCTGGTCTACAGAACTGGTTCCAGAACAGGTTCCAAAGCTGTGGAAAAACCCTGTCTCGAAAAATCAAACAAATGAAAGAAAAGAAGAAAGAAGGAAAAAGATCCAGGAAATGTGCTGAGCAGGTGTTCTTCTGGAGGATGACATATGCAGGAAGTCGTCTCTGGGAATGAGTCTTAGGACATTAGAGCTTCTGTGGAATTTCCTGGAGGAACCTAATCCCAGAAGATGAATGATTGCTGTTCTTTCCTATAAATAGCAGCTTTCTTAAGGGTCAGTTTAATCAGTTTTTTTAATCAGTTGTGTCTCTAGCTTACTGCCTATATAAAAACTTTAAAACAAACAAGCGCATTTCTCTCTATTTCTGATTTGACACGCTGTTTTCGTAACTATTTTAGTTTTTTGTATCCATAGGCTTTTGGTGTCTAAACTCCTAAATTACTTCATTTCCTTTCAAGGCTGCAGGGAAAACCCAGTTCTCAGTCAATGTCTCCCATCTGCTGTCACCTTGGGTTCTGCAAAGCGGGAGAGTACCGAATAGACCCTGCCTCCCCCAGGGTAATTACCTTGCAGGTGAGGTTGCTCCCTGCAGCAAAAGTGATGGTTTTGTGGGAGCCAGATAGACACCCTCAAGTGACAGCTTCTTTGGACCCTGTAGAACCAGAACTCCCCCTCGCCTCAGTTCTTCCTTTATTGTTGTCCATCTCTGTCCCCCAAAGACAGACTTGGTGTCACCTACTCCTTCATGTGTCCTTCTCAATGTGGGCACGTGGCCTAAGTCTCCTCCCTCTATTTTCCATGTTACTCATCTGCTTCATTAACTTATAGGGGCAGGTGGTCAAGCCCAGCATTTGCGGGCACTGCCAGAGCTGGGGGTTTGTACTAAGACTCTGGATACGATATTTCACATGGGATTATTACCATGGTGATGACCAATGCCTGCAGTCAAACTGTGGCAGCTCACAACAGTCAGTACCTGTACCTGCAACTCCAGACGATCTGATGCCCGCCTCTGGTCTCCTCAGGCACTGCCCAAGTGTGGTGCACATACACGCAGGCAAAATAAAAGGAAATTGAAAAATAATTATTGTCTGTGTATATGGGGTGGGGGCTCGTGTGCCACAGCGTGAGTGTGGAGGGCAGAGGACAGCTTTGTAGAGTCGGTTTTTAATTTCCACCTTTTTGTGGGTTCTGGGGATTGAACTTTTTACCCATTGATTCACCCTGTTGGCATGACAGATAAATCTTGAGTGTTGTTTGCTGTCAAAACATTAATATTGACTTCCTTTTGACCCAGTATAGTAAGGATTTCATTCCCTCTCTCTCTCTCTCTCTCTCCCCCTCCTCTCTGTCTCTGTGCCCACACAGCTGCACATATGGAAGCCAGATGTTGCTGTCTTTCTTTGTCACTCGGCCCTGCTTTTTTTAAGACAGGGTCTCTTACTGAACCCAGAACTTACTGATTTGGCTATACTGTCAGGCTAACATGCTCCATGGATCCTGTGTCCACTTTCTGAGCACTGGAATGACAGGTATGTGCCACCATGTCTGTTCTCTTCCCAGGGGTGCTTGGGATTTGGCTTATACTTCACTGACCAACCCACTTTCCCAGCCCAGCCAGATCCTGGGCTTTCTAAGTTACTGTGTTTATAGAGCGCAATTCACCGCAAGGTTAAAGGTTAAAGAATTTTCTTCGTAAACAGAGTTGTAAGGTGGATTTATGAGGGTATTGTTTAGATTTAGGAATGAGAAAGCAGTGTTAAAAAGTCAAGGTTGTAGATAATTTTGTCCCTCAGGAAGCAGTTTCCTTATTGTCTTAGACCTCTGTCTAAGATATCTTTTGCAAAATACACACTGACTGTCTAGGCAGTTTTGGTTCATCAGCGGTATCTGATGTTTCCTGAGTCTGTCAGCAGAAAAGGCAACCAGTGTTCTGGAATGAAGAACGGCTTTTCTTACCTATGCTTCCTTCCCATGTCACATGACTTTCCTGTACATTTAGTCTGATACAGTTGGTTTAAAAGACTCAGCACACACTGGCTTCTCTCCTTTCCATACTGGTTCCCAAGGGTCGCCTTGCCTGGGTTTCTCCACAAAGTGGAATCAGAGTCAGAAGAAAACCATAGGAGCTAGTGAACCCTGACGCAGCAACACTTGTGAAGTCTCGTTGCTTTGCCTTTATAGTGACCTGACCAATGCAACTGGTGTGACCAAACTTAAATATAAACAGGGAGAGTTAGAACCAAGGTCTTCATGGGAGGTGCATCAGAGGGCTTCCTGTGCAAAGTGCGTTGCAAACGTTGTTGTTTGCCATCAATCTGTCTTCTTTTTTTTTTCTTGCCCCCAGCTCTTCTTTCCCTCTCTTGCCTTATTCTTCCTCTCTCACCATCTTTCCTGGATTTGCTCCGAGGGCCATTTCTCATTACAGTCAGAGCCGCAGGGCTGTAGAAATGGTCCAGCTCCTACAAGCTCTGGCTGCTCTTCTAGAGGACTAGGTTTGATTCTCAGCACCCACATGGCAGTTCACAACCATCCATAACTCCACCCCTGGGGGGGTCTGATGTTCTCTTCTGGCCTCAGTGGGTGCTGCATGTGTGTGGTGTACAGACACACATGTAGGCAAAACACCCATATACACAAAATAAAAACAAATGTTAATTTTTAAAAATTACAGCAATAAGATAGGTTTTATATTTGCCCTAAAGTGAAATAGTTAGGAATGGCTTGTGAATATGTTGTAAAAGGATGTGGGAATAACTTTTGGTAAGAAGAGTTTGTGAAGACTAAGTTAATAATCATATATGCTAGTTAAGTATATATTAAATATACATGTATAATTACAAATAATTAATTATATTTATAAATTTATTTATAAAGTTCAAGAGTACATTTGCCATGTAGGTAGCTAAAATCAAGGCGAAATCCAAGATTTCAGCTACTCATTTAACTGTAAGATGAAGGAAAGAGTAGCAGTCGGTTAATTCACGTACTGCTCTCTAGTTATTAAACTGAACACTTCCCAAAGTCCACTTGCAGTGCTGGTGTTTATGTGTGTGAATGTGTTTGTGAAGGATCTTTCCATTGTGCTTGTTTCAGCTTTCTGCTTCTCTTCTCATTCTCTTGGAGAGTAGATTGCTCAAGCATGGAGAACTTAATTTGCTCAAGGTGGTTTTCTCTGAGGGAGGTAAGAAGGGGCCAGGCCTCACAGGGTAGAGTACTGAAAACACATCAATTTCAAAAGTTGGATGTGGTGGTGCCTATCTGTAATCCAGTGGTTTGGGGGTTGAGGCAGAAGGATTCTGAGTTAAAACACTGTCTCAATAAACAAACAAAAATATCACCACAACCAATAACAGAAAACCAGGCAAAATTAATTTTCTATTCCATTAAAAGATGAGAAGATATTTGAAGATTTATTTATTTTCTTATAAAGGTAGTAGTGAGTTATTATTATTATTATTTAAAGACAGGATCTCGCCACGTAGCCCTGGTTGGCCTGGAACTCACAGAGATCCTCTTGTCTCTGCCTATCTAGTGCTGGTATTAAAAGTGTGAGCCACTACACCTGGCATTTCTTGTTGACGTTCTATGTGTTGCAAGGAAACACTTGTTCATCCTGGCCTCCCAGAAATGAAATAACCACACAGAAACTGTATTAATTAAATAACTGCTTGGCATATTAGCTCTGGCTTCTTATTGGCTAACTTTTACATCTTAATTTAACCCATTTCTATTAATCTGTATATCACCATGAGGTCATGGCCTACCAGCAAAGTTTTAGCGTGTCTATCTCAGGTGGCAGATCCGTGGCGTCCCTTTGACTCTGTCTTCTTCCCAGAATCCAGTCTGTCTTCCCTGCATACCTAAGTTCTGCCCGATCGACAGGCCAAGGCAGTTTCTTTATTCATTAACCAAGAAAAGCAACTCACAGACAGAAGGACCTCCCATACCATTTCCCCTTTTCTGTTTAAACAAAAAGAAAGGCTTTAACATATTAAAATTACATATAACAAAACAGGTATCAAACAAGAATTATAATTACAATATTTATATCTACTTTATCTTTTATCATAACTAAGGAAAACTATAACTATCTATCTATTCTTCAACTCCATCAAAGATACCAGAAGGATATAATATTATCTAAGTAAGCAGGAAGTACATTGTAAGCAACTTCCAAAACTCTAGAATTGACAGAGACATCTCGCTGCCTGGACAGTAGCCCAAAGTTTCTCTGTACCATTGGGGAATCCATCTTCAGCCTACAGCCCCATAATGTCCAGCAAACTTTTCCATGAAGCAGGAAATTTCAAAGACAGTTCTGTCTATATTCACATTTTGTCAGTCACTTTCTTCTGTAACCTACAGAATGTCTGGCAGATTCTTTTATGAGGCAGGAATCCTGAAGGATCATCTCACCTTTAGGCAAGTTCAGAAGTCATTTCTCTGTAGGTCTTGCATGTCCAGTGAAGCAGTCCTGAGAAGAGTCTTGCCCAAATGACTAACCAACTCCATAAGGAGCCTTGTCATCCTTTTGAAGTAGCTTGGTGCTACCAGAAGCAGATGTATCTCATTGTAATAAACAGTCCTAAGTTCTTAAAACATTTTAACTAACAAAGCTCAGTCAACTGAGGTACTTTTAGGAATGGTACAGAATGGTACCTAGCTTCTTGAAAAAGAGGTCAGAAATCTGAAGAAGGATATGAACAATTTTTACTAACAAAACTCGGTCAACTGAGGTACTTTTGGAAATGGTACAGAATGATAGTAATTTATTTAAAGGAAGATTTGTCACTTTGGAGAAGGATATAACTGATTTGGCACATAAAACCCAATTAATGATAGTGGGTGCTGAAACATTATTTGAGAAAATTCCACTGTTGAATATATTAATCGAACTCTGTCAAAGGGGTATGACAGATTGACTGACAGAATGTCTCTCCAGGAAGGTAATATGCATGCTATAAAAATTATGTCCAAGGATGAGACATTATCTCTACTGTGCAGACTTTATACCATGGAATCCTCAATGAGGGCATTAGAACAAAACACTGGACATGAGATCCAGATATTACAAAAGGCAGTGGTAAACAATTTTAAAAAGATTGAGGAAATTATCAAATTTGATGACCAAGAACAAAAGATAAAAAGGCAAAATTTAACCTTGTCAGTATGTAAAAATCTCTGGGATAGCTTCCCCAGAGTTCTGCCTGCCTTTCCAGTAATAACATCAGAAAAATTATCTGGCCCTAAGTACCCTAAGGTTGTCAAAGTATATTCATGGGAGCCCATAAATATGAATGATCTAAAGGAAGTTAAACAAGCAATTGTAACTTTCAGACTACATTTGTCCTTTGTTAGGGAAATGGTCAAAATGTGGGCTTTCAGTAGCAAAGCAATGCCTCAAGATTGGACTCAGTTAATCTTAGCAGTTCTAGAAAGTGGACTGCAATTACTTTGGAGGTGCTTTTTAAAGAGGAGGCAAGAATTTTAGAGCAACAAGAAAATGCAAAAGGACTTAAGATTCCCCTAGATCAAATTCTAAGTGAAGGACTTTACTCTGATCCTGAGGATCAAGCTCTTTATGATGACCACACCTTGTCCCTATGTAGCACAGCAGCACTAAAGACTTGGGACAGGATTCAGGAACCAGGAAAGAGAGTTGAATCATATCTTAGGGTTAAACAGGGTCAGAGGGAACATTTTAGTGACTTTTTGCAAAGACTAACTGGGGCTGTACAAATAAGGCTAAGTGACCTAGAAGCTAGACATATAATTGAATCTTTGGCTTATGAGATTTCAAACATAGAATGCAAAAGGATTCTTTGGCCTTTAAAGATCAGGTTAGCACCCATGGATGAATGGGTCTTGCATGCAATAAATGTCAAGACACTTGACTATGGTAATGAAACTTGGGTAGGAGGAACAATTTTCAATGGCAAGAGAAGACATCAATATACCAAGTGTTTTAATTGTGGTAGAATGGGACATCTGAGAAGAGATTGTAGACAATGGATTCCTAAGAATAATGTCTCTTCTGGGAATGGCAGGAATAGGAGGAGTCAGCCTTCAGGTATATGTAGGAGGTAGGCAAAGGTCAACATTGGACCAATGAATGTAGGTCAACCAAAGATAAACAAGGCAACCTGATGACATCGGAAAATGCTGTGGGGGGGGGGTCTCTCACAGACCCCCATGAAGAATGTGGTCCAGTTGTTCCCAGATACTGTGGAGAACATGTCTCACCAGGAAAATTAAAAAATCCAATGCCTGCTGTAAGAAAACAATATTGAACGGAATGATGGAATAGATGTGGAAGATGAATCAAAATTTCCAGTAGAACAGAGGAAATGTATATTCTGGCATACTTCTATAAATGAGCAAAGAAAAGAGTTAAGAGTGGTAATGAGTGGCATTTTTATTGAATGCTTATTAGACACGGGTGCAGATTCCAGTATCATTACTCCAGAATCTTGGCATCTGAATTGGCCTCTTCAGGAGGTAGATGTTCAGTTCCTGGGAATTGGAACCCTATCTTGGATGAAACAATGCACAAGATGGGTTGAATGCATAGGACCAGAAGAGCAAATAGGAAGACTAAGGCCATATATAGCCAATATTGCAGTGAATTTGTGGGGTCATGACCTACTGCAGCAATGGAATACCAAGATTAATATTCCTGCAGCCCCCAAAACCTATGTTTCTGAGGAAAGTAATAGAAGATATTATAGATCACAGGCACCAGCCATTTGGGTTGTACAAGAACACAAAGCAATTGATAAACCTTCAGAGGTACCAACAGACCTACCATTAAAATGGTTAACCGAGAAACCAATATGGGCTAAGCAGTGGCCTCTAGCTGAGGAAAAGTTTCAGGTTTTAGAACAGCTGGTACCAGAGCAACTAGATGCTCGACATATAGAAGAATCTACCAGTCCTTGGAATTCTCCTGTATTTGTTGTTAAAAAGAAATCTGAAAAATGGAGAATGTGACAGATCTTAGAGCTATCAACAAGGTTATTCAACCTATGGGCCCTCTACAATCTGGAATACCTCTGCCTTCTTTGTTACCAAAGGGATGGCCTCTCATATTTATTGATTTAAAGTATTGTTTCTTCACTATACCTTTACAAGAAAAGGATAGAGAAAAGTTTGCCTTCACAGTGCCTACTTAGAATAATTCTTAGTCTACTAGGAAATATCAATGGACTATCCTCCCACAGGGAATGCTCAATAGCCCCATTTTGTGTCAATCCTTTGTCAGTTAGCCATTGGAAATAATACGCAAGCATTTCCTAAGTCTATAATTTACCATTACATGGATGACATTTTGTAATCTGATTCAAATACAGATACTTTAGGAAGGATGTTTGAAGAATTAAAGAATGTCTTGCCTAAATGGGGATTACAAATTTTTCCCGAAAAGATTCAAAGAGAAGATTCTGTTAATTACCTAGGTTACAGAATAGGTTTCCAGAAAATTAGAACACAAAAGGCACAAATTAGGAGATACTGGTTGCAAATTCTTAATAACTTTCAAAGATTATTAGGAGACATTTCCAGTCTATGATAGTTGCTGGGATAACACCTCATCTAATAATTCATTTAAATAAAACCTTAGCTGGTGATAAAGACTTGAATAGTCCCTGAGAATTAACAGCTGAAGCATAAAAGAAATTGACAATTGTTGAGGAGAAATTACAGGAGGCACATGTGAATAGGGTGAATCCAAATCTTAATTGTATTCTAGTCATATTGCCTTTCAGAATTTCTCCTACAGGAATTTTAATGCAGAGGGATGCTATTATCTTGGAATGGAACTTTTACCACATAAACCAAGTAAAAAATTAAAAACTTATGTGGAAAAGGTCTCTGAATTAATTATAAAGGTAAGATGAGACTTCGTCAATTAGCAGGTATAGACCCAGCAGAGATTATAGTACCTTTTACTGCTGAAGAAATAAAAAAGTTATGAGAAGACGAACCCTAACAAAGGGCTTGTGCTAATTTTGGGGGAGAAATTAATAACAATTATCCCAAAGCAATAGATTTAACTTTATAAAGAAAACTTCTTGGATTCTCCCTCAAATTATAGGTGATGTACCAACAATGGGAGCCTGTACATTTTATACTGCTGCAAATAAATCAGGGAAGGTAGGTTATAAATCAGAAGAATTAAGTAAGGTGGAACAAAACCCTTATAATTCTGTCCAGAAGGCAGAATTATATGCCATTCTTATGGTGCTAAGGGATTTTAGAGAACCTATTAATATAGTTACTGATTCACACTATGCATAAAGAATTGTCTTGCATATTGAAATCACTGAATTTATACCAGATGACATGGAATTGGCTTTATTATTCATCCAGGTGCAAGACATAATCAGGAATAGACTTTGTCCTATATACATAACACACATCTGATCCCATTTCGGTCTGCCAGGTCCTCTAGAAAAGTAATGCAAAATTAGATCGATTATTGATTGGAAGTGTGTTACAGGCTTCTAAATTTCATAAAAAGCATCATGTCAACAGAAAAGGTTTAAAGAAAGAGTTTTCTTACATGGCAACAAGGTAAGGAGATTATAAAAAGATGTCCTACTTGTTCTTTTTATAGTCAAAAACCATTGCCTGCAGGGAGTAACCCTAAGGGTATTCAAAGGAATGAAATATGGCAGATAGATGTGTTCTACTTTATGGAATTTGGTAAATTAAAATATGTACACCACACCATAGTAATGTATTCAGGTTATCAATGGGCAAATGCATTGAGCTCAGAAAAGGCTGATTCAGTAATCACACATTTATTGGAAGTTGTGGCCATCATGGGTATACCTACACAAATAAAGACAGACAATGGTCCAGCATATGTATGTAAGAAAATGAAGGCACAGCAGTGGCGGGCGGAACCGACGCGCACGGTGGGCGATGTAGCTGGCGCGGGCCGGGACCGGCGGGTTCTGACACAGTGGCAGACAACACAGGCGACAGGGACCAGCACAACACCAAGAGCAGATCGCCCCAGGACAATTAAATCAAAGAGGTAGGCCTTTGGTTGGTGAGGTCCCTGACAAACAGGGAACCTGGTTCTTTTCCTGAAGACCCGTCTGAGGGGTGAGAGGGATCTTGGCCCCTGGCAGGAGCCAGGAAACAGAACGAGGGAATTTTGCAAGAGGAGCCTCTGGCCAGCAGGGAAACCTGATCTGGTTTTAAAAGACCAATTAGAGAGCATCAATAGGAGGAGATGGGCAGGCGCCAAGGCA
>NW_026067941.1:6214025-6231641 GCF_014885135.2 Alexandromys fortis | reverse complement strand
ATTGGTTTCGTGGGAGCCTAGACAGTTTCGTGGATGCTCACCTTACTAGACCTGGATGGAGGTGGGTGGTCCTTGGACTTCCCACAGGGCAGGGAACCCTGATTGCTCTTTGGGCTGACGAGGGAGGGGGACTTGATTAGGGGAGGGGGAGGGAAAGGGGAGGCGGCGGTGGGGAAGAGACAGAAATCTTTAATAAATAAATAATAAAAAAAAGAAAATGAAATGGTTTTTTTCCTTATTATAATATTAAGCACATTACAGGTATACCAAACAATCCTATAGTTCAGGCAGTTATAGAAAGGTCAAATCATACTATAAAAGATATGCTGAACAAACAGAAAGGGATGGAAAATACCCCCAGAAATGATTGCATAACGCTTTATTAACTTTGAATTTTTTTTAACACTAATGAGAAAGGAACAACAGTAGCAGAGAGGCATTAGATAATGGAAAAAACTTCTGAATTGAATCAACCAGTATATTTCAAGGATGTGTTGACCTCACAATGGAAACCAGGAGATGTGCTATATTGGGGAAGGGGTTTCATTCTTGTTTCAATAGGAGAAGAAAATTATGGATACCATCAAAATTAAAAAAAGATTCGCTTTGAAAAGAAGAAACCTCTTGAAAAAGAGAAATGACAGCTTATCCACAGTGGTGACAACCATACAGGTGGTAAGAAAAGCAACTCACAGACAGAAGGACCTGCCACACCATGTATATTTTATTTTTTTGTTTTGAAATATCATTTTACACAACCCACGATGACCTTGAATTTCTAGTCCTCCTTCCCCTGCCCCAGATTGCTGGAATTACAACTGTGCACTGACATTCTGGCTTTCTGAATGATGGACATCAAACCTGGGACATTGTATTTGGTAGGCAAGTTAGGCAAGCACTCTATAGACTGACTCACACCTAACCCAGTCACATGCATCTCTTAGATTTCACTATGTTCTACTTATTTCTGAATTCTCCTTTCCTCACTCTGTGGTGACTTCTAGACACAGGGTTTCAGTTGCTGTGTTTTGAGTTACTCCTCTGAGCTGCTTCTTGAGTTACAGCAGCTTCCAGGACACCAGTCCTCCAGCTGGAGAATGCTGTCACCCCAGAACACATACATGTTATAGAAAATTATCTTAAGGTGTGTGACTTTTGTTTATGCTGCATTTGTTTAACTCTGTGAAGCTGTGATACTTGGCTTATATAAAATACCTGATGGTCTAATAAAGAGCTGAACAGCCAATAGTGAGGAAGGAGAAAGGGTAAGTGGGCCTGGCAGGCAGAGAGAACTCACATAAAGAAAAAAGGAGCAAGAGAGAACAAGGAGAGGAGGATATCAGGGGCCAGCTACCCAACTACACAGTAAGCCACAGAGAAAGAAGCAAAGCAAGATAAGTAGAAATAGAGAAAGATGAAGGTCTAGAGGCCAAAGATAGACAGGATAATTAAAGTTAAGAAAAGCTAGCTAGAAACAAGTCAAGGTAATGCTAGGTATTTATAGAAAAAAATAAGACTCTGTGTGTGATTTATTTGGTAGCTGGGTGGTGGGCTCCAAAGGACCAAAGACCAAAGGGAAAAAGAGTAGAAAAAACAACCAATAGCAGTTTGGTGTTCCAACGTGTGGCTAGAGTAAAAGAAAAATCAACAATGTACACATACCTTTCCATTTCTCTATCATATCTAATATGTACTGATTGCAAAGGATGAGACCTACCAAGTGCAGAGTCATCTCCTACAGAGCAACTAAAGGACTCAGTAGGTGAACATCATTTAACAGAAAAGTCACAATGGCACTGTGAAAATCTCATGGCTGTGAGAGTTGCTCCTTTTAGCTTTTCCTGCTGTGTGTGTGTGTGTGTGTGTGTGTGTGTGTGTGTGTGTGTTAGAGAGAGTGTATAGGGGGAGAGTCAGAATAATAATTATAACAAAATGTATTATTCCTTCTTTGAATGTGCTGTTATTTTGTGAACTATTTAGAACTTTTTCCAGGGCCAGAGAGATGGCTCAACAGATATAGGCAACTGTTACCATGTAAGACAGCTCAAGCATAAACCCTGGGACCCATGGGATAGGAGAAAAGAAATGGAATTTACAACGTATCCTCCAAACTCCGCTTATATGATATTGCATGCTCAAGCACACACACACACACACACACACACACACACATGCACATCCCCTCCACACCCCACAGGCCCACAGTGTAATAAAAACATTAAACAAAGCACTATTTGCATTCATGCTTGGAGTCCCAGCACTTGGGAGGTTGAGGTAGAATCCAGAGTTCAAGGACATCCTTTGCTGTTGGCAAACTAGAGGCCAGCCTGGGCTATATGAGACCCTGTCTCAAGAAAACAAAAGAACTAACTCCAATTGCTGTGGGATGTCCTTCTGTATGCTGTGAATATGTGTTGCTCTCATTGGTTGATAAGTAAAGCTACTTTGACCCATGGCAAGGTAGGATAGAGCTAGGTGGGAAATCCAAGCAGAGATACAGGAGAAGGGTGGAGTCTGGGAGACATCCTAACCACCCAAGAAACAACATGCCATCAGACCAGTAACACCATGGCCAAGTGAAAATACATAGATTAATAAAAATCAGTTAAATTAAATGCAAGAGCTAGTTATTAATAAACCTGAGTCATCAGCCAAACATTTATAAGTAATATTAAGCCTCTGACTAGTTATTTGGGAGAGAAACCTCCAATTGCAACCAATTCTCTTCAGCTGTTCTCCAGGGTCATCTAGGGTGTGTTTATAGATGCAATTTTCCAGCTCTCATTTTCTCTTGCATAACCTTGTGGACACATACTTTTGACTCCATTTGTTTCTTCTTCCTCTGGTTGCTGCTGTGATAGTCCTTGTTGATGGTTCTCAGTTCAAATTACAGTGTCCCTGGCTCAGTACTCAGTAGAAGTTATATATTAGTACTGGGTGTAATGCTAAAACACCTTTAATCCTAGCACTTGGGAGCCAGAGACATGCAGAGCTCTGGGAGTTCGAGGCCAACCTTACCTATGTAGAGTGTTGCAGGGTAGCCGGGGGGGGGGGGGGGGGGGGGGGTTGGGGGTATATAGTGAGGAAAAAAAAGTCAAATTGGCTCTCGATGGCTCACACCTTTAATTATAGCACTCAGTAGGCAAAGGCAGGCAGATCTCTGAGTCTGAGCCTAACTTGGTCTACAAAGTGAGTTCCAGGGTAGCCAGGGCTACACAGAGAAACCCTGTATAAAAAAAAAAAAAAGAAAGAAAGAAAGTTATATTCTATACATCTGCAGTCCTGAAAGGGGTGTGGACTGCTGAAGATGGTCACATGTTCTTTTTCTCTCCTCTCATTCACAAGTAGGTAGAGTGTGGTTGGAAACAGCATTCTGGGCTTCCAGATTCTGGGCTGTTTACACCTTAAAGCTTCCACTTGAAATACTCATTCTGGAGTATTCCAGGGGTGACCACAAAAACCACTGTACCTGGGCCACATGCTGTGAGGTCACCCCAGTGAACCAAGTGGAGAGGCTACATGGAGAGAGATAGTGTGTGTGTGTGTGTGTGTGTGTGTGTGTGTGTGTGTGTGAGAGAGAGAGAGAGAGAGAGAGAGAGAGAGAGAGAGAGAGAGAGAGAGAGAGAGAGAGGAGAGAGTGAGAGGAGAGAGAGAGAGAGAGGGGAGATAGAGGTCGTTCCATGCACCCAGGGCTTCACCTCAATCCAAGTACTATACCCCAGAAAAAGGAAGCTACCTTGGTCAGGTCATTTAAGTCCAGCAGCTCTGTGGTGTTTTGAATGCAATGGCTTCCATAGTTTTGGGTATTTGAATACTTCGTTTCCAGATGGTGCACTTAGGAGCTGTGGCCTTGCTGCAGGAAGCATGTTACTGGGGGCAAGTTTTGAGGGTCTAAAGATACATTTCATGTCTAATTGATCTCCATGTTTTGTGTTTGCAGTTCATGATATGATGAGTTTTCACTTCTGTGCCAGCCATCATTCCTGGTACTAGACACCTCTGCTCTGACGCCATGGGCTCTAACTCTCTCAGACTGTAAGCCCAAATGATGTTTCTTTCATAAGTTGCTTTGGTTGTGGTGTTTCCTCACAGCATTAGAAAAGCAATTAATAAAAGACCTGTCCCAGAGAACTGAGGGACCATATGAAAGCTGAAACTGGAGCCTCAAAGGCACATGCCACCATCCTTTCCCTCCCCAGCCATTTTAACCACCTGCTGTGAAAGTCACCAGCTGACTGTTAGAATATACATATCTCCATTATCATGAGTATAGAACATGCTGTGTGCACAGATCAGCTAAAGATGATTCTCTGCTCGATGTTTGAGCAGATAAAAGACATCTGTCAACTTTATAAGTCCATTTGGACTGCATATCCAAACTGTAATATAAATCTACATCCATACTATGAAAGGATGGCATGTAATAATAAGTCATAATGATTCTGTATCCAACAAGATTTATGTCTCATCCAGTCTCATAGTTGTTCCCATGTTGAGGGATCAACATATAAGTTACCTATTTTGTAGTTTTTCTTGGTTTCTTCCTTCATGTCTATAGTTAAGATTATCAGGAGGTCTCCCCTGGTCAAATCTGATATTTATTAGTTCCAATATTATTCTAAGGAATCCATAGTTTTTTTTTTGTGAAAACAAATGTCTAACCTCTTTCCCAATGCAACTCATTTCCTGACTTCCATTCTGAAGTTAAGACATCTATAAAATAAATAGACTGGCTTAATTCAGTAGTCCCCTCGACCACAATCCAGTGTTAATTTTTCTCATTAGCATTTAAAAATTTAAAGTTAATAAAGAACTATGTAGTCTATCTCTAGGGGTCTTTGTTACCTCTTTCTGTTTAATATGACTTCTTTTAAGTATGATTGAACTTTTCTACAATTGCTTGTCCTGTAGAATTGTGTGGTATGCATATAATATGCTTTATTGTTGCAATATGCAAAAAACTTGTTTCATTTCCCCTTGTTGATCTGCATTTATTGATACAATGTCAGTCTTTGCCACACTTTCTCCATACTCCAGAAAGCTAGGGCCTTCATTTTGAATTATATCTAGAAAAAACAAAGTTTCTAGGAACACCTTGCCTACAATCCCTTTTGAAATGACCTAGCTTGCCACAGCCAAGATATCTGACAGTTTGGCTTTTCTTAATACCTTTAGAGATTACTTCTACTATTAAAGTTGCATCATAAGTATGAGATCCAATATCAGCTGTATTTCTAATCCATTCATCTATTGATGCTGGACTTGCTTTTAAAGGAAGCCTTAACTACCCTTTTGCATTCTGAATTAGCATTTTCAAAAGCAAAAGATTTGATTAAAAATTTGTCTGACTTCTAAATCTGATACTATTCTATTTATGGCTGAATTCAATTTTTGCCAAAAAAACTAATTAAACCTTATTTTGGGCCTTGTGTAATTTTTAGTAAATCACTCATACCTTTTTCCTGATTCTTCAACCTTGTCTCAGGCATTTAAAACTACTGAACAAGCCAGGAGTGGTGACCCATGCCTTTAATCCCAGCACTTGGGAGGCAGAAGCAGGCAGGTCTCTGTGAGTTTGAGGCTAGCCTGGTCTACAGAGTGAGTTCCAGGACAGTCAGACTATTTCACAGAGAAACACTCTCTTGAAAAACAAAAATAAATAAACAAAAAGTTGCTGAAGGACATAGTGCTGAGGCATGATCATCAGATTCAATTGCCTTAGCAATTCAGCATATTGGCCTTCACCTAGCAATGAATCTTAAAAAACATTAATGTCTATAACCCTATTTCATTGTTCTGTGACCCTTGCTTTTTTTCCCTACCATGTTCGCTATTGTTAGTGAGGACCAGCTTCCAATATTGCTGTTGCCAAGTCTCTCCTGTCTTGAGGGATAGTTCTATTCTGAATTGTCCATGGATTTAACATCTGCTTCATATAGGGTGAATGCCTACCATATGAAACAACAGCATCCTTAAATCTCCTCAAATCTGATATTTCTATAGGATTACATTTAACTTCCTCAGAACCTTGTGGGTTCCCATCATCTGCGGGTTATTCTTGTGTCATAGGTGGATAAACTAAGGTTGGTTTCCTAATAACCTTGGGCTGTTCCTTTTCAGTTTCATTGCAGTGGTGCAGTAGGTTCTTGTCTAAATTCCTCTGTCTATGTCTAAGTGTTTTTCTTATTTTCATTAGTAGTTATTTCTAAGACTCGTATCTTATCAGTCAAATTTGTCTTATTTTCATTAATAAGTCTTTCTAAGGCTTGTATCTTAATAGTCAATGTTTCATGTTTGGCACAATTACCAAACCACTTTTTATATTTGGCACAACAATCACTATGACTATTAAGGATAAAATATGAATTACCAGATTGATAGTAATTACAACTGGCATTATGTCAATCCCAGCTAAGTCATTTATCCTCTCATTTATTGCTTCCATTTTTAAGCCATCCAAAGTAGCACTATACAGGGCCCGAACACCCTGTATTATGGTATTTCCTATCCTTAAGTTGGGAACATTTTTCATTTTACTATTACTTAACTCTTTCCTTAAGGATTTCTCAGGAGTCCCACCAATTCTGATATCTTCTGAGTTTTTCTGCTGTTGGCACGGTTTCTGTGTAGTTATGCCATGATTTGGAATGCCAAATATAGTTGGTCTTTAGTTTAGGCTTGGCCTTAGTTTAGGCTTATTCCCACCTGGGTCTTAGAGCTTACATTAACTCATTTATATTAATCTACATCCTGCCACGTGGCATTACCTCTCCTCAGTACCAAATACCTGACTTTCTCTGCATCTGGCTGGGGAATCTCTTGTGCCTCAGATTCTTTTCCATGGTTCCTATCTCTACCTCTCCTGCTTAGCCGTTGGTCATTCAGCTCTTTGTTAAACCAGTCAGAATGTGCCTTAGGCAGGAGAGAAAGAACGGAGACATCTTTACACAATGTAAAAAAAGATTATCCCAATTTATTGTCTTTGAGATGAAAGCTGTGTTTTTGCATGGACAAATCACAGAGAGATAATTAATATTTTAATGTATATGTAAATTTTAGGGGTATACAATTTTATTCTTTACTGTGAGCATTTGCTTTTTTATTAGTTTTTAAAATGAGCATACAAAGTTATGAGTTTCATTATGGCATCCTTATAACTACTTTGTTGACTTTTCTACTCCCAATCCCCCATCTAATCGTCTCAGGCTAATCTCTCCCTTGCTTCATTAATTCTCCCTGTTCTTCTTCTTTCTCCTCTTCCTTTTCTTCAGATTCCCATCATAATGCCCCTATTTTGGGACTGAGCCTAGCCTTTAAGGGCTGAGCCATCTCTCCAGTCTCATTATGCTCTGCTTAACTGATTATCAAATCAGCCCTAATCCTGGTAAAAACCCTAACCTGATGTTTACGGCATCACCTTCTGCCTCTTGGCTTAGTGGACTGACAAGCAGCATGGATGCAGCTCCTTCTTCATCACCGAGGCTGGAGAAGGCTTAGGTAGAAGGGTGAAGAACATGGCATTTATCTGTGTGTGGTGATGCAGTGATTTCTGTCCCTGAACCTTACTGTACCTGAGTGGATAATTAGTGAGTGGCAGGTACTGTGCCAACTTTCCTGTGGATGTGTGCATGACAATTTGGGGGATCATGGGAAAGAGTCTACCTGCCCTAAATATTCCACAACATACCCTCCCATAGACTTCCCCCAGTATAAGCTTCCAGGGAAGCTTCTCAGTCAAACGACCTCATATCACAGATACCCCAGAAGAGGTCATGTCTTCCCACCTACACTCAACTGGGGGGACATAGACCACAATACCTAGCCAGACAGAGAATACCTAGTTCAGATAGTGGCTGAACAAGAATGGATCTCTAGAAAAGGCTGGAGTTGTCAGGGTAACCAAACAATTTCTTATCATCTGTACAGTGGTTCCTGTTCGAAACTTTTCTGCAAATTAAATACACAGAATCTCATGGAAGCTAATCCTGAGAGACAGTCACTCCTTACCCTAGAGATATCTTGTGTCTATTCTTACCCACAGATTCTTGTACAATAATGAGCCAAAGTAGCCAGACTAAAGCGTCACAGCTGCCAAGAACACTGCTAAAGATTAAAAATACAGATAAAAACAACAAGCTGTATGTTTTCAAAAGAAATAAAACAGCTATGGAGTTGAATAATTGAATAAATTGAACACCGAGCCTTGGTTATTAAGAAATAGTTTAGATAAGGATATGGCTTCCCTACCTACCTACCCTGCTGTTCTCCATTAATGTGAGACATCCATTCATATTTGTGAGTTAGCATTTAATTTATTTTGTGGTTGTATTTATTGAAGGACATAGTTTTCACTACTAATCCCCACACCCCTTTATTGACCAGTCCCATGAGTTTTGACAAATTCACATGGCTGTGGAATGAAGCCTAGGGTAAAACACTGCATTTCTGTTACTCACTCCTTCCAAAATCCTGCCTATTCCTAGAATCATTCCTTCCTTAGCCCAAGCAAGGATTGACTTTCATTATAATATTTTTGGTTTATGGATGCCCCATAAAACCATACAGATAGAGGCTTATAGGCTTATTGTCTATGTCCTTTTGAATCCGTTTTTTTTTCTCATTGTCCTAGTTAACTTTAACTGTCAACTTGATACAATCTGAAGTCACCTGAGAAGTGACTCTCTGTTGATTTGGGGGATTGTCTTGATCATTAATTGATGTAGGTCAGGTCCCAGCCCACTGTGGGTGGCACCATTCCCTAGGTAGGTAGTTCTAGGCTGTTTAAAGAAGCTAACTGAGTGTACTGGGTAGTTTTGTGTGTTAACTTGACACAAGCTAGAGTCATCAGAGAGAAAGGAGCCTCAGCTGAGGAAATGCCTCCATGAGATCTAGCTGTAAGACATTTTCTCAGTTAGCATGTTACAAAAAGGCTAGCAAGGTGGCTTAGGGATAAAGGTTTTTTCTTAATGAAGTCATGCATCTGTATGTCAATTGTACCATTATCACTAGAATGAAGGTTCATCAACAGTTTTATTCCTATTTTTCATCTTTAGAGAAATAAGCATTGAGAAAATTTGATTACATAAATATGTAGATAAAAAAGTGGAGGGAGTTTTGTTACAGCTCTGCCAATCAGTTCTTGGAGCACTGAGTTATTTTCAAAAAATCCTAGAGTCATCTCTGTTGAAAACTGGTTTTAATGAGTTGTCAGCTTGGAGCTCAGTAAAGCCTTCCAAGTCTGGAAAGCAAATCATTGCAGCTCATCTGACTTGCAATGAGATTCTTTTTCTGAAAGGCGTTTATGTAGCCAATTACAAGGAAGTCTATCAAAAAGCACTATAAAGGTAGGGTGCTATCTCAGTAGCAAAAAGACTTAGGAAGAATTATCAGGGAGTTAGTGATTGCCTTCACGTTTTATTGCTGTGAAGAGACACCATGTTTTCTTAAAAAGGAAAACATTCAATTAGGGCTGGTTACAAAGGTCCAGTCCATTTTCATCATGGTGGGAAGTATGGTGACATACACAGACATGGTGTTGGAGAAGGGGCTGAGAGTTCCAGATCAGCAGGCAGCAATGTAGACAGAAGTTTCTGTACCACCTGATCCTGCAGTCATTCAGTCTCAACAAGATGCACAGAGCTTATATTAATGATAAAATGGTTGGCCTATTATTTCAGGCTTATTATTAACTAGCTCTTGCAACTTAAATTAACCCATAATTCCTATCTATGTTTAGTCATGTGGCTTGGTACCTTATTCAGTAAGGCATTCTCATCCTGCTTTCTCTGCATCTGGCTGTTGACCACAGACTGAGCCTTTCCTCTTCCCAGAATTCTCCTAGTCTGGTTGTCCTGCCTATACTTCCTGCCTGGCTATTGGCCAATCAGTATTTTATTAAACCAATATGAGCAACAAATCTTCACAGGGTACAAGAGCATTATCCCACAGCACAGCAGGAAGAGAAAGTGATACTGGGCCGGGCTTAAGCATCTGAAACCTTGAAGTCCAACCCTAGTGGCATACTTCCTCCAACAAGGCCATACCTCCTAATACCACTCCTGTAAGTCTTCTGGGCCATTTTCATTCAAACCACAATGTTATGTTTCAAACCTGGGACAAACAGTTGAGGTGCCTAACATGTCAAAGCAGACCTGGCTGCCAGGTTCTCCCAGCATCCCTCAGTCCCTACCTGTTACAGGATATGGCTAGCATACCCCACCCTCTTTCTTGAACTTTCCAGTCCAAGGGCTGTGTTGCCCTTCTCCCTGAGGCTATATATTTTGGTTAACCTCCTCTCCTGTACCTTTAGCCTCCTGACTGCTGTACCTGGTTCCCTTCTCCCCACATGGCCCAACTCAGCCTAATCATGTCCACTCTGGACTCTCCCAGGTGTCCTGCCTCTGATTATCTTCTCCCACACATCTGTAATAAACTTTCTCCTCCACAACACCGAGGGGCAAGTCCTGTTCTTTCTTTTGTATTTCTTCTTTTTGTTCACACCACAGTGATAGAGCTTTGTGGGGCAGAGGCAAAATGATCAGAAGTTCAAGGTTACCCTAGACTTGTCAGCAAATTTTAGGCCATTCTAAGCGAAATGAGATCCTATCTCAAAAAAGACAACAAGAAAAGTAACTATAACTTATCCATCAAGTTAAAGGAATGGACATTACCCACCTCAACTCCCCCACCCCCACCCCAGGAAGTAAATAAGTCAAATAGATTTTTTTTTTTCCTTGAGAAATGGTTTCAATATGTAGTCTGGCTGGCCTGGTACTCTCTATGTAGCCAAGGTTTTGGCTTTGAACTCACAGAGCTCTAATTGCTTCCCCCTGGAGGGCAGCTGGGATTAAAGTCAAGCCCTACCACATCCAGCCTGAAGAAAATTTTGATTATTTAAGTTGGTGTCTAATAGCCTCTTGAAAATTAGTTGGGTGTGGTAGTGCAGGACTGTAATACCAGCATTGAAGAGGCTGAGGCAGGAGAATCCTGAGTTTAAAATAGCCTTGACTACCTAGCAAAGCAAATTAGAGGAGAACTATAGTACTATTTGTAATAGACACACATTTAACTTCTTTCTTTTTTTTTTTTCCTTTTGGTTATGTTCACTTACCTTTATGAAGTATTTTATAGTAAAATATCGACATGATAATGTCCATACAAACTGCTTCCACTACAAAGGGAGAAAGAGGTAGTTTATTCTTGAGTCAAATATGAGTGATCATTGTTCAGGTTGACCTGAATAACACGTTCCCACATTGAAATGTTTTCATAAAATTTTACAGTCACAGAACAATGGAAAAGTACAGTCAAGGCATCTTCATATATGTAGGTTACACTAACTGCTAGTGAGAAAAAAAAGAAGAAAGAAAGAAAGAAAGAAAGAAAGAAAGAAAGAAAGAAAGAAAAAGAAAATGTCGTTTATTGTTCTGAACCCCAGGCAGGGAAAGCAGGGGCTAAGTATTTTGGTTCTCTCTGAAACCTTTAACAAAGAGCAGCAGCTTCCTCTCCCTGCGCCCTGCTGTGAGGCCACAGCTCTGAAGCTGGGGTGTGGGTGGGAGGTGAGGGTGGGGGATGGGGTTTTAGTTGAAAGTCTGGAGGTGTAGGAAAGTGTGGGAAGCCAGGGGAAGAAAAGACAAAACATTCTTTACTCTGGTGAAGGCAATGGCCTCCGGTCTCAGGGACATGTTTACACAAAATCACACAAAGGTGGCACTCTGCCAGGGATGATTCATAGTTATAAAACAGATTACATTGTTGGGCATACGCGCCACTGGTTGACTCATGGTTCCCCGGATATCCTGTGTATGCTACCTTTAGCACATTCCTGATATCTACAAGGGTACTTTGTTGTTAAAGCCTCTTTGTGGCCCCATGGCCTTCAATTCCCTTCGTCTGCCTTTCAAAGTTTTTCTTCATGATAGTTACTTCTTCAGAACAGATTTGATGTCTTATGGAATATTCGAGCTTCTGGATGTATTTGGTTGTTTCTGCTTGATTTTTTTTATTACTGTTATTAGTCTCTCTCTCTTGCTCTGTGTATGTATGTTACGTGTATGTCTGTGTGTGCATGTTTGCCTGTGTGGGGACATACTTGTGTGGGGGTGGGAGGTGCAAGGCCAGCCTGAAATACTTGAAAACCTTCTCAAAAAAAAATCACCAACACATCCAGGTTTGGGCAAAAGACTAAATCTAAATAAATATTCAATAAGGTATAAAAACATGACTCACTTTCTGTGGGATGTTTCCAGTACCAGAAGCCATTTCTTGCACTTTATAGATGTGAGATGGTTACTCTAAAATTGAATCAAGGGTTCAGTCTCAGAAGACTGTGTCTCACCCCCAGTCAGAGCTTCTACAGACCAGCTGGTTATAAACTGAGGGTGTTTTTACAACTCGATTCTGAGGTTCAATAATTTGTTCTAAAGGTTCACAGAAGAACCCAGGGAAACAGTGAAATTTGTTGACTTCTTACAAAGGGCACAGTATAGGAACTCATGGTCATTAAACCAACCACAGTTATTTCTAGCATCAAATTCTCGAATATATCTCATTTCAGAGGATTCCAATTTGGTCAAAATATCCTCCTGCTTCCAATACAATGTTTTTTTCATGACTGCAATATAACTAATCCGACAAGGAAATAATTCCATACTCAGGTTTTATTGAGTACTAGTATGTCTTCATTTAAGGCAACTATACTAGCCCAGTTTTACAAACTGTGTCTCTGGGACATCCCCTGTGGGTTTTTGCACCACAGGTCATTGTAATACTCTGAGACTTGGGAAACCTTTCCTTTGTAACACAGGGAACAGCAAAAGAGTTGCATCTGCTCAAGGGATACACCAACTTTAGGAAACCATCTTGTCTAAGGTAAGGATCCAACTGGTTTCTTGGGAGACTTTACGCTTGTAGGAGCCAGCACTAAGCTGAGGTGGGAAAATGTTTAAAAGTCCCAGGCCAGCCTGGGATGCAGAGTAAGACTCTGTCAAAAGAAGAAGAAGAAGAAGAAGAAGAAGAAGAAGAAGAAGAAGAAGAAGAAGAAGAAGAAGAAGAAGAAGAAGAAGAAGAAGAAGAAGAAGAAGAAGAGAAAACCCATCAATCTAAAACAGTTTGGAGGAGAAATAGGTATTGAAATTTCACAGCAAGGAAAGTCACACCAGTTTATTGGGGGGATGCAGAGAGGGCCCCCAGAGGCAAGAACAAAGGACAGAGCAAGCACGGGGTGGGAGGGGTTTGCCTTTTATAAGGGGACTTAGGCATGAGCATAGGAAGATCTCTACACACCAGCCATGGCTGCTGACAAATTCTGTCAGGACCCGGAGAGCAGGCCAGCATAAATGCCTGAATGCTAATGGGTGTGACACATAATGACAATCCCAGCACTCCAGAGGCTGAGACAGGAGGATCCAGAGAATTAAAATGAAGCCTGGGATAAAGAGTGAAAGTCATTTCAAAATCAAAAGCAAGCCAAACCAAGGAAGGGTGGTGGTGAGTTGAGACTGAGGAGGAGCTCTTCTCTGCTACTGACAAGCCTCTGGATTTGATTTCCACTGCCAGAAAAGAGGGGGTGTGTGCAGCAAAGATATATTCACATGGCGTTTATGCCACAAAATAGACATGGAATAATTGAAACAGCACCAAGGAGTGGCAACCTATGTAGCTACAGCCACCTAATTTTTGACTAAATTGTTAAAAACATACATTGGAAAAAGAAAGTCTCTTCAACACTGATGCTGAAAAACTGTACACGCATTAAAGAATAAAATTAGATCCATATCTCTCACCTAGAACAAAATTTAATTCAGAATGAATCAAAAACCTTAATAAAAAATTGAAACACTGAAATTGGTAGACCTGAGGCACAAACCTCTAAGATACAGGTATAGGTAAGAACTTTCTGAATCAGATTCTAGTAGCACAGGAAAGAGCCCCAAAGAATTCACATGTGGGATTACATTAAAGAGCTACTGTGCAGTATAGGAAAGTATTTACAAAGTGAAGAGATCTACAGAAAGTGGGAAAATCTTTGGACGGGCTACTTCAGAGAAAGAGTTAATCTGTCACTTGAACCCAGAAGGATGGAAAACACAGGTTCTGGTCAATGGTCTAGACAGCAAGTTCTGTGAAGGCCTAGAGGGGCTAAGGAGGAGTAAACCCCATGGAGGGCTCTGGGTTTGTAGGATCGTTCTAGTTTCATTTCTGTTACTGTGGGAAAATATTTCATCGAAGCATAAGGGAAGAAAGAATTCACTTAGCTCAGTGTTTCAGGGCATAGTCTCTTATTGCTGGAAGTCAAGGCAGGAGATCCAAACATCACGTGTTAGTAACTTTTCTCTTGCTCAGACAAAACACTCTGAGCAAGGCAACTTATAGAACAAAAGGTCTGCCAGGTGGTGGTGTATGTCTTTAATCCCACACCAAGGAGGCAGCAGCAGGTGGATCTCTGTGAACTCCAGGCCAGCCTGGTCTACAGAGTGAGTTCCAGGACATCCAGAGCTACACAAAGAAACCCTGTCTCAAAAAAAAAAAAAAAAAAAAAAAAAAAAAAAAAAAAAAAAAAAAAAAAAAAAAAAAAAAGCTTTATTTGACTAACAGTCCTAGAGCTAAAAGTTCATCATGGTGGAGAAGCATGACAACAAACAGGTAGCAGGCACAGTGGCTGAGAGCTCACATCTTCAAACACGAGACGAAGGTGCAAGTCTATTCTCAAAGCCTGTACCCAGTACCATGCTTCCTGCAGCAAAGCTACATTACCTAAATCTCCCTATTCAGCACCACCGGCTGGGAACCAAGGGTTCAAACACTAAGCCTGTGTGGAACATCTATCACATCCACAGTCAAGAGCAGAGAGAGCATATGCATAATTTCCTGCTTGCTGAGCACTCAGTCAGCTTTCTCTACTTATAGTGTCTAGGCCCAGCTCAGAAAAATGGCATCACCACACTTAGAGGGGGTCTTCCTTCAACAATTAACTTAAAGAAAGTCCCTCCAGAACCAGCAGCTCTTTCAGAGGACCTGCGTTCCATTCCAGCACTCACGTGGCACCTTACACCTCATGTGTAACTCCAGTTCTAGGGAAATCTGATGCCCCCTTTCAGCCTTCACAGGCACTAGGTATGGGCATGGTGCAGAGACACATGCAGGCAAAACACCCATAACACACAGAATAAGATAACTAAAAGAATAAGACAGTTTCCCACTGACGGGCTGTTATGATTTTGCTACGGGTCCTGGCAGCTTGCTGTGGGGTCCTGGTGGCAGCAGGTCCACAAACCAAGGTGGCTGGTCCCCAGCGAGCCCTGGTGAGCTGTGTAAGCAGGCGGTGGGTGGGAGGAACACAGACAAGCACATTATATAAAATAGAATTAAATATTTATTAGGTGGGTTATGGAGGGGAAGGAAAAAAGGGGAGAAGGGGGTGAGAGAGAGAGAGAAAGAGGGAGAGAAAGGAGAGAGACAGAGAGAGACAGAGACAGAGACAGAGACAGAGACAGAGAGAGGGGGAAGAAGGAAGAGAAGGTACAAAGAGGGGCCAAGATGGCAAGGGAGGGAGAGAGGCTACAGGGAGTGGGTGTGGCTTGTCTCTTAAAGAGACAGAACAATCATAACACAGGCCAACATGACCTAGAAAATGACTTTAAGACTCCTTTGATGCCACGCATTGGTGTCACACGCCTTTAATCCCAGTACTCGAGAGGAAGAGGCAGGCAGATCTCTGTGAGTTTGAGGTCAGCCTGGTCTACAGAGCTAGTTCCAGGACAGCTAGGACTATTACACAGAGAAATCTTGTCTTGAAAAGCCAAAAAATAAGGGTTGGAGAGACGGCTCAGCTGTTAAAGGCTAGGCTCACAATCAAAAATATAAGAGTTCGGTTCCTAGCACCCACGTCTGTCTCTACAGTCACAATTCTAGGTTGTGTCAAATTAACAGTCACACTAACTAGCACAAAGATGCAAAGATGTTCACAGAACACTACGAGCAGTAGCCACAGAGTGTGTGTGTCCAAGTAGCCAGTTGGGTGTGTCCAAGAACAAGTGATTCTGTAGGTAGGCCTTTTCCATTAATAAATAGGCTATACCTCAAAATTAGTAACTATGAAACCATTGCTTTGAATATTCAAAGAGGCTATAGGTATAGTCTATAGAATCTAGACCAGGATAGCATCCTTCGGGCTCATGGTTATTATCTATTTTGCCTCATCTTCAACACCATCACCACACTATTTCTTGTCACGAGCTATTTCCCCCCTAAAAATCATTACAGGAACCATCACCCTGGGGAGTCTGCAGGGAACCTCACACCCATAATTATGTTCTATTGACAGAACCTGCCCCATACCCAATTAACCTTATCTGTTAGCTGAACGTGCCTCACATTCCAGCTATCCAGGGAACTAGGTGTGGCAACTCGTGACTTCTTGGCCTACCTGTCCGAATGTAACCTGGCCTATGTGACTGGGAACACGCGGCAAGAATCCAGTTTCCCTACCCTTCAGGGGCTATATAAACAGCAACCATGATCCTAATAAAGGGGGCTTTGACAAATCTGCTTGGCCTCATTCTTCTGTCCTAGCTCATTCCCTTCCAGGTAGCGCCCCTCCGAGACCCTGGAATAACTGATTGCAGGGTGGGTTACAAACCCCTAGACTGAGTAACACACCCAACGCAATTGACAATTTCTCTAAAATACAAACCCAGACAACTTCCCATTTAAAAGCCTTTGATGGTGTGAGGTCTGAGCTCTATGGCTAGGGAGGGAGAGTTTCAGGGAGCCAGACATTAGAAGAAAGTGTGAGGAAGCAGATGTGACATACTTTTCTCAGTCAAGCATCCTATCTCTAGGTCTTACCAGTATAGTTACAAAGAATCACACAAAAGTGGCATTTTGCCAGAGATGATTCATAGTTATATAACCAGGGATTACATCATTGTTTATTTGTATAAGCCGCTTACTCATGGTTCCCTGGATAACCGGTGCTCCCCATTTTAGCTCATTCTGAATATCCATGCTGGCACCATGTTGTCAAAAAGTTAATTGGCCCTTTGGGCCTTTGTTCCTCTCAAATAGCCTTTCTGTGCCCGCAGGAAAGTCATCTCACTGGAAAGAGTCTCAGACCCTGCACATTCCAGCCCTGTTTCATAGCAGTTAGTGTTCACCCAAGCTCTGAAGCTCTACCTACCAGACGGTTAGATTTCACGGACGAATACTAGCTCAGTACTTCATCTGTTGCTATAATTGACTGCCACAAACTAAGTAATGTACTAAGAATAAAGCTTTATGTGGCTCGTAGTTTTACAGGCTAGGAAGTCATGATTGAGTAGCCATATCTGATGAGGTCCATTTCATGGGTAGGGACTCTCTTCAGAGTCCCCAGTTGGTGCATGCCGTCAAGTACTGAGACACACCATCCTGACTCGGGTATTTCCTTTCTGTGTAAAGAACGAGGCTATTGTTCTAGGGGGGTCTGAGTGAGAATGGATAAGACAGAAGAAGTTGGTTCCAGGGAGTGGGCTATTGCTGTGACAGGCCTGATGCTGTGATTTGAAGTAATATGAAAGACTTTAGACTTCCGGTGAACAAAGCAGTTGAATACTGTCTGTGAAATATATATATATA